>NW_027418863.1:0-154434 GCF_009905375.1 Apium graveolens | reverse complement strand
TTGTATAGAAAGAGGTCCTCATGTACCAATGAGAGCTGCAACAGGGAATGAACCTCTGTTCCTAAGCCTAGGATGAATGGTCAGATACTGATTATTGAGTAAGTTAGGAAAGACAAGAAGACATGAATATATGTTCAATGGAATTGATGGTGATATGTTTGATAACATCATTAACTGCAAAAACTGCCAAGGAGGTTTGGGATACAATTCAGATTATCTGTGAATGTACAGAGCAAGTAAGGGAAAAATAAGATTGCAGCTGCTAATTCAGGCAATATGAGCACTTCCATTATGAAGACAGTGGAAACTCTCACTGACATTTTTAGTAGGTTTCAAAAACTACTAAATGGCTCTGAAGTTGCATGGAAGGGTCTATCAGATAAAAGACTCAATCTCAAGTTCATTAGATCTCTTCCAAAGGAATGGAACACCAATGACAGTCTCACAGAGAAATTCTCAGGATTACAAGGAGTTTACCTTGAGGAGACTGTATGCTGCATCCTTAAAAACTTATGAGCTTGACATAGAGCAAGATGAGAGGATGGAGAAAGGAAGAATAAAGGAGGGTCCATAGCACTGTGTTGCTGAGTTGGAGAAAGAGGAAAGAGGCTGAAGGTAGAAGCTCTTGAGTCTACTTCAAAGGTCTGTGAAAACAAGGGCAAGGGCCGTTGGCAAGCAGGAAAATGAGATTCTTTGAGCCAAGATGATATGGGATGAATATTGATGAACATCTTGCATTCCTTTCCAGAAGATTTGCCAAGCTCAAGTTCAAGAAGAACTTGGAGCAGCTAAGCCAAATAGAAACATGGTGGATAAATCAAAATTCAAATGTTTCAAATATGGTTTGGCAGGGCACTTTGCCAGTGAGTGTAGAAAGTCAGATTTCTAGCAAGAAGAAGTTTGAGCTGTGAATTATAAACAGAAGTATTTTGAGTTGCTCAAACAAAAGGAAATGGAATTTTATTACACAAGAAAATGACTGGCCAGCAGAGATGGTCTGGATGAAGATGAAGATGTCAGCTTATGTCAATCTAGCCCTAATGGCCAAGTCTGATGAAACAATAACAAGTTCTTCAAGTAATCAAGTAATCACCACTAACCTAGCACATTTATCTAAAGCTGAGTGTAATGATTCAATTAATGACATGTCTACAGAATTTTACATTTGTTTGTTACTCTTAAGTCTCTCACTTAGGAAAAATGCTAAAATCAAAGAAAAACATTGTTTTTAAGGTGAAGAATAAGGTGTAGAGTCTCAGTTTATTGAATTTGAAAAAATTGAAAAGTGAGTGTAAAATTGCTAGGATGAATTAACTGAGTCCTTAAAGAAAGAAGAGTTTTTAAAGAAGCAACTTGAACGAGAACAGGAGGTGATTAAAGCATGGAAAATCATCCAAAAGATGTCCATTCTCAAATCACTAAAGTTCAAGGTATTAAATTCCTTTTTGATGTAGCCTGGAAAAAAAAGTAAAGAGAAGCTGGATCTAATTTGGTTGAACGATTGCTAACAGATGTGACTTGACGGATGATGAGGAAGTCATCATCGGATAATCAAAGATTATCGTGAGTGACATAAATCTCATTCGTCGGCTGTGAGCAAACCTGTGAGCAAAGCTAAACTTGCCAAGTTAAATGAAAAATATGGATCAGTTTCCAAAAACTTGTTTCAGGAGAATCAAGTCAAGTGAAGAAGGAGAAGAAGTGAATGTTGGTCACTGTCTATCAAGCAATTGAATGACAGATTATAAAAGATGAGGTTTAATAGAAACTAAAAAGAAAAATAATAGAAATGGGAAAGTAGAAATTAATAAACTCACAACTACACTCCTGATAAATATGCTCCAAGAAAAAATCTGTGTTAAGTGTGGTAGTGTTAATCATCTGTCTGTTTAATTGTAACTTGCTGCCCTACTCCTATATATGTAGCATCTTCTTTCCAACCTTGAATGTCATGCTTTATGCCTAGGAATGTTTGTTGGCACAGAATATGAATGCACATTTTGCTAATATGCCATTTGCACCTAATCCTTATTATGCTGCATATAGTATGCTCCAATTACATTAGCATGCCTTACTGGAATAACATGTATACAAACAGCATACCTTTTCCTGTTAATCAAAAATGCATGATAATTCCTTTTTAATGACTGGTTCAAAGTTTCAACTCAGATGACTAAGGATGAATCTGATATCCCCAAGTCAAATGAGATCAAACCAAGAAAACAAAAGAAGAAGCTAACAAGGCAGGCCCAAGGAAACTTGGGTAACCAAAATCACTTGATTGGTTTTTGATGTGTGCAGGGGGAAACAAAAAGGAATCGGTGGTACTTGGATAGTGGTTGTTCAAGACACATGACTGGAGATTCTACCCTGCTCACAGAGTTCAAGGAGAGAGCTGGTCAAGTATTAATTTTGGAGATGAAGCAAGGGTTATTATTGGGATATTGGCTTGATTTCTAAAGACAATGTCATCATTGAGGAGGTTGCTAGTAGGGATGGTCTCAAGCACAATTTGTTGAGTTATCAGCCAGCTTTGTGATAAAGGCAATTAAGTAACCTTCAATTCAGGAGCCTTGTGTTCTGACAAACAATAGGAGCAACAAAGTGTTCTCACTAGAGGTGAGAGAAAAGGAAATGGTACCCTAGCTACTTCAATTCATCAAATGCAGAATGTCACTTGTCTTCTCAGTAAGCAAAGTCAAGAGATGAAGTGGTTGTGGCACAAGAAGCTGTTCATCTAAACTTCAGACCATGAATGAGCTTGTCAAGAAAGAACTGGTTAGAGGTTTCCTCAAGTGGAGTTACTAAGGATGGACTGTGGGATGCCTGCCGGAAAGGAAACCAGATTAAAGCATCATTCAGAAAGAAGCTGATTCAACAATTTGAAGAACCTCTGTAATTGCTACACATGGATTTGTTTGGGACCAGTCAATGTGTTGTCAATCTCAAGGAAAAGATTTTGCCTAGTAATTGTAGATGATTTCTCAAAGTTCTCTTGGACATATTTCCTAAAGTCTAAAGATGAGGCTAGTGAAATTATCATCAATCACATAAGACAAGTCAACAATCATCCAGATTTCAAAGTTAGAAGAATCAGGAGTGACAATGGAACTGAGTTCAAGACTTCTGTTATGAGAGCATTTTGTGAAGAGAATGGGATTATGCATGAGTTTTCAGCAGCAAGAACTCCACAACAAAATGGAGTAGTGGAAAGAAAGAACAGATCACTTAATTGAAGCTGCAAGGACAATGCTTGAAGAATCAAAGTTACCAACATATTTCTGGGCTGAAGCAATAATTACTGCATGCTACTCTCAGAATATCTCTCTAGTTAATCAAGCAAAGTGTATGACACCCTATCAATTGTTCAAGAACAAGAAGCCAACTTTAAATTTTCTTCATGTCTTTGGCTGCAAATGTTATATCATGAGAAATCAAACTGATCAAAATGGAAAGTTTGATGCTAAAGCAGATGAAGGAATTTTTGTTTGATATGCTGTTGGTAAAGCATATAGAGTCTACAATCTAAGAACCAACATTGTTATGGAATCAATACATGTTGTATTTGATGATAAGAAGATTGAAGGATTGCAAGATGGAGATTACCATGAGAGCTTCAAATTTGATAATGTTAGATGGTTAGTGATGATAGTGATGATGAAAGTGATCAGGAAACAATGATAAAGGATATTGCAGAAAAATCTCCTACCAATGAAGCACAAAATTCAACATCTGTCGAGTTGCAAAATGCTTCATCCGTCGGGAGACAATCTGCTTTATCCGTCGGGAGACAATCAGCTTCATCCATCGGAACTCAAAATGCACCATCCGTCGGGTCATCAAAAGAAGTTGAAAGTCAGAATAGATCACTTACAGAAAGTTCCCCTTTCTCAAATCAAAGATCCATAAATTCAAGGGGAGTTTCTAATAATCAAAACTCAGTTACACATCATGACAACAATGAGGCCTCTTCATCTAGAGCTAATCTACCTCAACAAAGAAAATGGACAAAAGATCGCCCCTTTGAACTTATCATTGGTGATGTATCTTCTAGAGTTCAAAACAAGGAGAGCAACTCAAGAAGAATGTCTATATAACAGCTTCCTATCTAAGGAAGAACCAAAGAAGGTAGAAGAAGCTCTGTTGGATCCAGATTGGATTTTAGCTATGTAGGAGGAGCTAAACCAATTTAAAAGGAATAAAGTATGGAAGCTAGTACCGAATCCTAAAAGTAAGAATCCAATTGATACCAAATGAGTATTCAGAAACAAGATGGATGAAAATGACATAGTGGTCAGGAACAAAGTTAGATTGGTTGGCTAAGGGCTATTGTCAACAAGAAGGAATAAATTTTGATGAAACCTTTGCTCCTGTTTCAAGACTTGAAGCCATTAGAATTTTCTTAGCCTATGCAGCCCATGCCAATTTCAAGGTCTATCAAATTGATGTCAAAAGTATTCTTATTTTGCTTGACTTTCAAATTAGACTCCGGAATCATTTTCTAAATGGAGATTTGGAGGAGGAAGTCTATGTTAGTCAGCCTCCTAGTTTTAAAGATCCAAATTTCCCAAATCATGTCTATTACCTTTTGAAAGCACTCTATAAACTGAAGTGTTGTGAATATGTTGTGTACTTGATGATTACCTAAACAAAACATCTAAGTAAATTTTACTCAGTGAAATAATGTAGCACTCGACGGATAAGAATTATAGTCCCGACGGATAACTCGTTTTAGTCCCGACGGATGAGTAACTTATTATCCATCGAGTGAGTCGCTTATGTAATAATAAGTTTGTAGCACAGTGTTGTATGCACCTTTGTATAGAATCTGTAGTAGCATATAAGTCATGTTGACTTTAACTAGATATGCAGAATAGGTTGATTAACTGTACATAAGCAATGTCTTGTAATTCTGTATAAGTGAAATGAAGTCAAGTGCCAAAATAGCTATCAACGGATGCTTAACAAAGCTTCGACGGTATGATCAAATGACTTTCAATGGATGTTTAAAATAGCAGTCGACGGATGATCAAGTAAGTCATCAACGGATGATCTGAAAGTCGACGGATGATCATATCAAGATTCAAACATCAGTTGAACAGTGAAAGCTGACACACAGTCGTCGAGTTGGATACAAACACACTGTGGAAGCCCATTAACTGGGTAATAGAGGACGAAAAGCAGCAAAGATCAAGACTGTTAGATTTTATATTTATTCAGTTCTTTTGACTTTGTAATCTTGGTAATATATAAACCAAGAGAGTAAAAATAGAAAAAAACTAAGAGAGCTAAGAAACAAACACAGAGAAATCTTTGTCAGCACTATCTTTAGTATTTCCTGTGTTCTAGTAGTTCTATTTTGTATAAGCAGCTGTGAGCATTTTCTGCACACAGAGTCCTCTTGATATATTAAATATATCTCTGGTGGAATTGTTTAAATCCACCAGAAAGTTTTTAAAGACTCTTGTTTTTTAATTACTCTTGTTTTGATTCATTAAAGTTTATATTCCGCATTGTGCTAATCAAAACAAATATATCTATTATCGAGTTGAATACTTTTATTTCAAGAAAAAGTTCAAGAATTCCATTCAACCCCCCTTCTGTAATTCTTGCTATATTGTTAAGGGACTAACAATTGGTATCAGAGCAGGCTCTTAATCTACAAAGAGTTTAAAGATCAAAACAATACAGCAAGATGAACAAGAAAGATGTTGGAGTCAAGATTTCCTTTTCTTGATAAAGATAATTACCATCATTGGAAGGTAAAGATGCATCTTCATATGCTTTCTCAAGATGAGGCCTATGTGGACTGCATAGAAAGAGGCCATCATGTTCCAATGAGAGCTGCAACAGGAAATGAACCATCTGTTCCAAAGCCAAGGCATGAATGGTCTGAAACCTGATCTTGAACAAGTCAGGAAAGATAAAAAGGCCATGAACATTCTGTTCAATGGTGTTGATGCAGATATGTTTGATAACATCATCAACTGTAAGACTGCCAAGGAAGTTTGGGACACAATGCAGATAATCTGTGATGGTACTGAGCAAGTAAGAGAAAATAAAATGCAGCTCCTGATTCAGCAATATGAGCATTTTCACAATGAAGAAAGTGAGTCACTCACTGACATTTTTTAGTAGATTCCAAAAGCTACTAAATGCTCTTAAATTGCATGGAAGAGTCTATCAGACTAAAGACTCCAATCTGAAATTTCTCAGATCTCTTCCAAAGGAATGGAAACCAATGACAGTCTCATTGAGAAACTCTCAAGATTATAAGGAGTTTACTTTGGAGAGACTGTATGGCATTCTGAAGACCTATGAGCCTGAATAGAGCAGGATGAAAGAATGGAGAGAGGAATGAAGAAAGGAGGATCCATTGCACTAGTGGCTGAACTGGAAAAGGAGAAGGAAGTGAAGATGGAAGCTGTGGAATCAACTTCAAAGGCCTGTGAAAGCTAGGGTAAAGGGCTAGCTGCAGAAAGTAAAGATTCTTTGAGTCAAGATGACATGGAGGACATTGATGAGCACCTAGCATTCCTTTCAAGAAGATTTTCCAAGCTCAAGTTCAAGAAGAACTTTGGAGCTGCCAAGCCAAATAGAAACATGGTAGATAAGTCAAAATTCAAGTGTTTCAAATGTGGCTTGGCAGGGCATTTTGCAAATGAGTGTAGAAGTCAGATTCCAGTAAGAAGAGATTTGAGTCTGTGGATTATAAGCAAAAATACTTTGATCTACTCAAACAGAAGGAAATGGCTTTTATTACACAAGAGAATGACTGGCCAACTGATGGTTTGGATGAAGATGAGGATGTCAGTTATGTCAATCTAGCCCTTATGGCCAAATCTGATGAAACAGAGACAAGTTCCTCAAGCAATCAGGTAATTACTACAAACCTTGCACATTTATCTAAAGCTGAGTGTAATGATGCAATAAATGACATGTCTACAGAATTGTATCATTTGCGTGTTGCACTTAAGTCCCTCACTAAAGAAAATGCTAAAATCAAAGAAATAACTTGTTTTTGAGTGAGAGGAATAATGTGCTTGAGTCTCAGTTTGTTGAGTTTGAGAAACTAAAAATTGAGTGTAGAAATTGCTAAGGAGGATTAACTGAGTCCTTGAAAAAGGAAGAAATTTTAAAGAAGCAACTTGATCGTGAATAGGAGGTGATTAAAGCATGGAAAACATCCAGAGATGTTCATGCTCAAATCACCAAGGTTCAAGGAATTGAGTCCTTTTGTGATGAAGCCTGGAAAAAGAATAAGGAGAAACTAGAACCTATTTTGGTAGATGGATTGCTGACAGATGTCTCGACGGATGATGAGGACTATCCGTCGGATAACAAAATTTGTTATCCGTCGAATGATAAAAATCCTAATCCGTCGGCTGTGAGCAAACCCATTAGCAAAGCCAAATTAACCAAGCTAAATGAAAAGTATGGGTCTGTTTCCAAGAACTTTGTTTCAGGGGAGTCAAGTCAAGCCAAGAAAGGGAAGAAGGCTAATGTTGGTCACATGACTGTCAAACAGTTGAGTGACAGACTTGAGAAGATAGAGGTAAAAACAGAGACTAAAAGAAAAAACAATAGGAATGGTAAAGTAGGGATTAACAAACATAATAACTACACACTTGACAAATATGCTCCTAGAAAAATCTGTGTCAAATGTGGTAGTGTAAATCATTTGTCTGTTAATTGCAAATCTGCCATGCCTACTCCCATGTCTGTTCAGGCTCAATTCTCTAACATGAATGACATGCCTCCTATGCCTGTTAATGTTATGCCTACACAGAACATGAATGCACAGTTTGCTAACATGCCATTTGCACCTAGTCCATATTATGCTGCATATAATATGCCTCAAATGCCATTTAGCATGCCTTACTGGAATAACATGTTTGCACCAAGCATGTCATTTCCTGTTAGCCATAACATGCATAATAATTCTGTTGCATCTAGTAGTTTCAAAGGCCCAACCTAAATGACTAAGGAAGAATCTGAAATTCCTAAGTCAAATGAGTTAAGACCTAAGAAACAGAAGAAGAAAGCTAACAAGGCAGGACCCAAGGAAACTTGGGTACCAAAATCAACTTGATTTGATTTGATGTGTGCAGGGAAATAGAAGGAATCTTTGGTACTTGGATAGTGGTTGTTCAAGACACATGACTGGTGATTCTACCCTGCTCACAGAGTTTGAAGAGAGAGCTGGCCCAAGTATCACTTTTGGAGATGACAGCAAAGGTTATACTGTGGGATATGGCTTGATTTCAAAGGACAATGTCATCATTGAAGAGGTTGCCTTAGTGGATGGTCTCAAACACAATCTGTTGGGTATCAGCCAGCTTTTGTGATAAAGGCAACACAGTAACCTTCAACAAAGAAACCTGTGTTGTGATTAATAATCAAAACAACAAAGTGGTTCTCACTGGTGTGAGAAGAGGAAATGTGTATCTAGCTGACTTCAACTCAACTAAAGCAGAATCTGTAACTTGTCTTCTCAGTAAAGCAAGTCAAGATGAAAGTTGGCTATAGCACAAGAAGCTATCCATTTTGAACTTCAAGACCATGAATGAGCTGGTAAAGAAAGAGCTAGTTAGAGGCATTCCTCTGGTGGAGTTTACAAAGGATGGACTGTGTGATGCCTGCCAAAAGGGAAGCAAATTAAGCATCTTTCAGGAAGAAACTTGATTCAACAATTGAAGAACCTCTGCAACTGCTTCACATGGATTTATTTGGACCAGTCAATGTATTGTCAATCTCAAAGAAAAGATTGTGCCTAGTAATTGTAGATGATTTCTCAAAGTTCTCTAGGACCTATTTCCTAAAGTCCAAAGATGAAGCTAGTGAAATCATCATCAATCACATAAGGCAAGTTAACAATCATCTGATTTCAAAGTTAGAAGAATCATGAGTGACAATGGAACTGAGTTCAAGAGCTATGTCATGAGAACATTCTGTGAGGAAAATGGGATCTTGCATGAGTTTTCAGCAGCAAGGACTCCACAACAGAATGGAGTAGTGGAAAGAAAGAATAGATCTCTTATTGAAGCTGCAAGGACAATGCTTGAAGAATCAAAATTACCAACATATTTCTGGGCTGAAGCTGTCAACACTGCATGCTACACTCAGAACATCTCTCTGATTAATCAAGCAAAATGCAAGACACCTTATCAATTGTTCAAAAACAAGAAGCCAACTCTGAACTTTCTTCATGTCTTTGGCTGTAAATGCTATATTCTGAGAAATCAAACTGATCAAAATGGGAAGTTTGATGCTAAAGCAGATGAAGGAATTTTTGTTGGATATGTTGTTGGTAAAGCATATAGAGTCTACAATCTAAGAACCAACATTGTTGTTGAATCTATACATGTTGTGTTTGATGATAAAAAGATTGAAGGACTAAAAGATGGAGATTACCATGAGAACCTTAAATTCGACAATATTGAGATGGTCAGTGATGAAAGTGATGATGAGAGTGATCAAGAAAAAGTGTCTAAGGATAATGCAGACAAATCTACTACAAATGAAGCACAAAACTCAACATCCGTCGAGTTACATAATGCTTCATCCGTCGGAAGGCAATCTGTATTATCCGTCGGAAGACAACCTGCCTCATCCGTCGATACTCAACATTCACCATCCGTCGGGTTATCAAAAGGAGCAGGAAGTCAAGGCAGATCACCCATAGAAAGCACCCCAATCTCAAATCAAAGATCCACAAACTCAGGGGGAGTTTCTAGCAATCAAAACTCAATCACACATCAAGACAACATTGAGGTCTCTTCATCTAGGGCTAATCTACCTCAACCAAGAAAATGGACAAAAGATCACCCCTTTGAACTGATTATTGGTGATGTTTCTTCCAGAGTTCAAACCAGGAGAGCAACTCAAGAAGAATGTTTATACAGCAGCTTCCTGTCTAAGGAAGAACCCAAGAAGGTAGAAGAAGCCTTATTAGATCCTGATTAGATTTTAGCTATGCAAAAGGAGCTAAACCAATTTGAAAGGAATAAAGTATGGAAGCTGGTACCCAAGCCTAAAGGAAAGAATCCAATAGACACCAAATGGGTATTCAGAAACAAGATGGATGAAAATGGCATAATAGTAAGGAACAAAGCAAGATTGGTTGCTAAAGGCTATTATCAGCAAGAAGGGATAGATTTTGATGAAACATTTGCTCCTGTTGCAAGACTTGAAGCCATCAGAATCTTCTTAGCCTATGCAGCCCATGCCAATTTCAAAGTCTATCAAATGGATGTCAAAAGTGCCTTTCTGAATGGAGATTTGGAGGAAGAAGTGTATGTAAGTCAACCTCTTGGCTTTGAAGATCCAAATTTCCCAGAGTATGTCTATTATCTACTGAAAGCACTTTATGGACTGAAGCAAGCACCTAGAGCCTGGTATGACACTTTATCAAAGTTCCTTTTGGAAAGTCACTTCACAAGAGGTACTGTAGATAAAACTTTATTTTTCAGAAATGTGAATGGCTCTAACATACTTGTTCAAATTTATGTTGATGATATTATTTTTGGCTCTACAGATGAGAAACTTTGTAAAAAGTTTGCCAAACTGATGCAAAGCAAGTATGAAATGAGTATGATGGGAGAACTAACTTACTTTCTTGGTTTACAAGTTGAACAAGTTAGTGATGGAATATTCATTAGTCAAACTAAATATATTTTTGATCTTTTAAAGAAGTTTGATCTAATGGATTGCACATTTGCCAAAACTCCCATGGCCACTGCAACTAAGCTTGAACTAAACACTACTGAAAAGTCTGTGGACATTTCAAGTTATAGAGGCATGGTTGGCTTACTTCTGTACTTAACAGCCAGTAGGCCAGATATAATGTTTGCTACATGTTTGTGTGCTAGATTTCAGGCTGATCCTAGAGAGTCTCATTTGATAGCTATTAAAAGAATTTTCAGATATCTCAAAGGAACACCAAACCTTGGCATTTGGTATTCTAGAGATTCTGGTTTTGATCTAACTGGTTATTCAGATGCAGATTATGCAGGTTGCAGAATTGATAGAAAAAGCACAACAGGAACCTGTTAATTTTTAGGAGACAAGCTTGTGTCCTGGTTCAGTAAAAAGCAAAATTCAGTTTCTACTTCCACAGCTGAAGCTGAATATATTGCTGCTGGCAGTTGCTGTGCACAGATTTTATGGATGAAAAATCAATTGCTAGACTATGGTTTGCAAGTTGAAAGGATTCCTATTTTCTGTGACAACACAAGTGCAATTGCCATCACTGAAAATCCAGTGCAACATTCAAGGACAAAGCATATAGACATCAAGTACCATTTCATAAGGGAACATGTAATGAATGGTACTGTAGAGTTACATTTTGTTCCAAGTGAGAAGCAACTTGCAGATATTTTTACCAAGCCACTGGATGAATCCACCTTTTCTAGGTTGGTAAGTGAGTTAGGTATGCTTAATTACTCTTGAATTTATCTGTATTATTCTTGCAATTTGAAAAGAAGCCAGAAATTTAGTTGATTTTTAGTCTTGGATGAAATTTTGGCTAAGTCAAAATTTGTATCTCGACGGATGACCATTATCCATCGGGTTGAGTCATCCGTCGATATATAAATTGTAAATAAAAATCAATTACTTTTCTGGAATATTTTAAAGCTCGACAGATAACATTTTATCCTCATCCGTCGAAGTATCTAAATCTGAACCGTTAATTCCCTGAACATTATCCATCGAGTATACTTATAGTTTATAAGCATTACACGACGGATAATGGGTGGAATTTTTATAGCTTATTTTAAAACGGTCGTTTTAGGCAATTTCTATTGGGCAATTTACTTCTCTTTATTATTTTCATCCGTTGAGTCTGAGCAAAGTATAAAAGCCTATTTCATTCTAATCATTTTCTTTTATCATTCTCAAATTCAACTGTGTTATTTCATTCTCTCTCAAGCAAAAATCCTCTTTCTCTTCAAGCTTTTCTTCTCTAATAATGGCACCCGTAGTAAAGATTATGTCACAGACTGGGTTCATCTATGAGAAGAACAACTTCACTGCCTTGGTCAATAAGGGGATTCAGCAATCTGAAGACTATCATAAGATAATGGACTTCGTGAAGAACTGCAAGTTAAGTTTTGCTATGCTGGAATCACCCACAATCTATTGTGAAGTTGTTGAGGAAATATGGACAACAGCAATCTACAACTCTACTGACAAAACCATCACTCTGACCATCAAAGGTAATGATTTCTGTATCAATAGTGATGTAATAAAAGCATGTTTCAAGATTCCTGATGATAATGTAACTGCACCACACACTGACACTGATATCGTCACTATGCTTAATTCCATTCATTATGCACTTCCTACTGCAAAACTAAGTGAAATTAGAAGACTAGGTCTTAGGAAGGAATGGAGTTACTTGTGTGATGTAGTAACTAAAGTCTTTTCTGGAAAAATCAGTACTTTTGATTCTGTGAACATTTCCATGCTTAACATGCTATACATGCTAGTTACAGACAAATATTATAATTTCAGTGACCTTGTTGTGTATGAGTTAGGTTTTAAATTAGGTGACTTAGCCAAAAGAGGAAAGAATATTTACTATGCTAGATTTTTTTATGCTTTTGGCTAACCATCTTTGTCAAGAGATTGAACTTGAGAACCCAAACAACAAATTAGCTTGTTGGGTTCAAGAGAGAAGAATCATTGCAGACTTGAACAGAGCCAACCATCACAAGGATGTGCCAATGTTCTATTTTCCTGTAATGCTGACACCTCAGGTAAGTAAGGTAAGTTTATCCATACCCTCAACTATTCCAATCTCTTCTATTTCTTTGACTTCAGGCATAGCTATGGCAACTGTGAAAATGACCAAACAGTTGCCTGCCAAAGCTGCCAAAACAACTGCAATTCCCAAATCCAAATCAAAGAAAACCCCCTCTGGTATCTCTCAAAAGGTACCAGTTGAAAAATCTACCAAAGCCAAAGAGGGGAGTGTGAAGGAGGGTAAGATAGGTGAGGGAAGGGGTGAACATCAAAGAAACCCCAAGGATAAGGTTGGAGAGATGAGTGAATTCCAGCCTAGCCACACTGCAGTTTCCCAACAAACTACAGTGCTTAAAAAGGACAGAAGCTCACTTCTAGCTGCATCCTCCCAAAAGGATGTGGCTATTGAACAAAGCTCTCATCCAAGAGCACAGGCCAAGAGGGTTAGGGACACAAGCTTACACCAAACTTACACTAGAAAGAAGAAGTCCAAAACAACTGGGGATGCACAGGGCACACAATTAGTGCAAACTGGTGCTAAAGACACAGTCCCTGCACCTTCTCAAATTCAGATTGATGTGGCTCCAATAAATGTGGAGTCACAGCCAAAATCTCTCATTATAGAAGCCACTGAAACACAATACTCACCAACCAACTCACTGGAAGTGGACATGATAAACACTTCAATTCCTGATTCCCCTTCTTTAACTCTGTTGGGGAAGCCAAAATCCAGTGTAAGTGAGCATCATCTTTTAGATGATTTATTGGTTCACTTGCCAATTCTTTCTGATTCTATTGTGACATCTATGCCTCAAATAACTTCAATCAACACAGAGTCAACAATAGTTTCTCTTCCCATCTCATTCATTTCCACTCTCTCGATGGATATTGCTCATCCGTCGAGTAGTGATTGTATCCCGACGGATAAGCTTAACAGCAGTTATCCGTCGGATAGCTTTACCACTCACCCGACGGATATCACTTATCCGTCGAGTGTCTCTGCACAACTTCAAACTTCAATAATTTCAAGTCCAGAAGATTTGGTGGTAATACAATCACTCTTAAGACTGAGAGAGGAGAGTGCATTGAGTGAGAGGCTGGGTTGCTCCCAGGCAAAAGGAGAGGAAAAGAGTGAATCTCAGCAATCCATTCATTCAGGATTGGCAAAAGTGAGTGAGAGGAGTCCCACCTTAGTAGGTGAAGGTAAGGGTGTGAGGGTGGGGAGCCAGGGTGAGACCCTGATGCAACAAAAGAGAGAACATGAGAAAAAAGCAGGTACTGGAGAAATAAGGATGGAACCAGCCATTGCTAGTGAGTCAATGATTGTGGATGATGCTGAAAAGGAAAGACAATTTCAGCAACATTACAAAGCTGTAATTGATAACATTTCCTTGGATGCTGACACTTTTACTCACCCTGTTTCAGCTTATCAACTGTTGGCTGCTCAGGGCAATGTGGAGGCAGAGAAGTTTGCACTTAGTGCACACCACAGAATCTCTTCAAAGAGATAAAGCTGCTATAAACAGGATGCCTCCTCAAGCTGGAGAGCCATCTGAAGAATTTGGAGTAAATTCTGATGATGATGACTCTAGTTCTTTGAATGGTAGCATGAACTTAGGGGGAGCTGAAGGCCCAAGTTCTGCTTTAAGTTTACCTGAATGGGCATGGGCAAAGGAATTTACACCAGGACAATTTGAGGTGTCTTTGATAAAACAAGTAACAGCTATTCAGCAAGCCCTTCAGGAAGCTTCAGATGCTGGTACCAAGGCTGTTCTTAAAGCTCCTCTAGACTCTTTGCACTTAATGAAGATCCAACACTCAAGACATAATATCAGTGTGGATGAATTGAAAAAGGAGATAGCTGACTTAAAGACATACAACTCTGAGAAGCTGGATTCAATAATGCCATATGGTACCATGCATGATCTATTACTAAAGTTGAGAAGAGAATCAGATTCTGACAAGAAGATAGCCAAGCTGGAGACCAGAGTTCAAGTTATTGAGAATTTAGTGGCTCTACTTCTTCAAAATCAACAGACTCAGACAAATCTTCTCATGCAACTGGCTAAAGCACAAGGCCTAACTCCTCCACTTGATGATAACAAAAAGGGGGAGAGAGAATCAAGTAAGGGGGAGAAAGGACCAACTGAGGGGGAGAACATTTTAGTTCAAATCAGCAAAGTAATTGTACCTTCAATTACTATCTCCAAGCCACCAGTTGCAGATGGTATAGATCTTATAAATGCAGCAGCAGCAAATTTGAAAGATGCTGATAAAGAAGAGTTGACTCTGATCAACTGGAAAAAAGATTGATGAGGAAATACAGAAAAAGTTTCAATTAGTCAAGGAACCAGATCAGTCAGCCATCCATCACTCTCATGTCAAGCCAATCAATGTGAATGAGATGAACATGAACTATCTGGAGAAAGGACAATCTTCCTGCATCAAGACTAAAAAGGCTGAGATAATTCTTAAACCAAGGGCAAACTATCCAAAGTCATCTTTGAAGAACCCTATGGATACTGTGTATGAGAGACCCAAGCCTGATGAAAAGAAGCTTCTGTCAAGATCTATTCTCCTCTACAAAGATCCAGCTGATTCAGCCTCAAGAAAGAGAATTGCAAAGATATTCAGAAATGGGAAGGAAATTTGTGTGGTAGCTGGACATCCACAATTTTCTCATGCAAAAGAAGAAGAAAAAGTCAGATTGAAGCAGGAAAAGAGGCAAGCTGCTCTAGATGCAAAGAAGTCTAAACAAAAGAAAGAATAGTTTGCTATCTTGACCAAGCTACAGGCTGTGAACTCTTCTCAACAAATTCCCTCTCAACCAACTCAAGCTACTGAATCAAAGAAGAAGATTGAAGAACAGAAGAAATCTCCAAGAAAGAAAGAACTGGCTAAAAGAACAAAAAGAAAGTTGGATATTGTTAACAAGGAATTGGAAGATCAATTTCCAATGGAATCCACTAAAGCTGAAACTCAAGCATCAAAGCCCTCTGTGGGATTTGAAGACATAAGGGTGGTGGACCCCTACAGGAACATACATGGAGAGCCTATTGTGCCAAAGGATGAGCCAATAGAGTGGGATAAATTACCAATTCCTGACTTCAACTTGCCAATTCTCACCAAGCCAAGAAGGACAAAATCAAGGGCAGTCAAGAAAGTGAAGCTGTCACCTCTCAAATCCAAGGCAGTAGTCAAAGCTCAACTCAAGATCAACAAGGGAGACTACTTGTACTTGTGTGACATCAAAGAATTCTCAGACCTAAACCTTTATCTGGAGGAGCTGGATGAGGTAAGGGCAATTGATGCATACAGAAACCTACCTGAAAGGTTGGTATTCAAGTACAAAGGAGGAAGAGAGATTCAGTGGCCTCTTCACAGGATACTTCAAGAAAGCCAAGCTGTGTTGATCAAAGTCTATTCATCCTTCAAGAAAAACTTTAGGTTTAATATAACTGCAAGAAGATTAGTATTGAAGAAGATTTAAGAGCTAAGGAGTGTTAGAGCCAAAGATGCACTACCCAAAACTCTTAACATCCCATACACAGGGAGAAGAGTGCATCTAAGGCCCTACTGGCTGATGGAATTCATGGATGACAAGGGTGTGAGAAGATTCTTCAGATTAGAAGACCAATTGAGTATCTCTAGCAATGAGACTCTCTTGGAAATGCAAGAAATGTTAGATCTCTCAGAATCTGATGAATTAGAATTCCACAGACAGCTCCAGAATCAAATTGAAGAAAACAACAGAAAGCTTGGAAGAAGATCCAGACCTTCAAGAAACTAGAAAAATCTGCTCAGGCTAGAGGAGCATCTTGAACTGACTGTGAGCCAAACCTTGTATATCCTGTTTAAATTGAAGCACTCTCAGTTTTATCTACTTATCTTTAAAGATATATGTTTAGGATGTTTTGTTATCATCAAGTATCTCTTAATTTATGGCTACAATTCCAGTAGACATAAATTGGGGGAGATTGTTGTGAATATGTTGTGTACTTGATGATTACCTAAACAAAATATCTAAGTAAATTTTACTTAGTGAAATAATGTAGCACTCGACGGATAAGAATTATAGTCCCGATGGATGAGTAACTTATTATCCATCGAGTGAGTAGCTTATGTAATAATAAGTTTGTAGCACAGTGTTGTATGCACCTTTGTATAGAATCTGTAGTAGCATATAAGTCATGTTGACTTTAACTAGATATGCAGAATAGGTTGATTAACTGTACATAAGCAATGTCTTGTAATTCTATATAAGTGAAATGAAGTCAAGTGCCAAAATAGCTATCAACGGATGCTTAACAAAGCTTTGACGGATGATCAAATGACTTTCAACGGATGTTTAAAATAGCAGTCGACGGATGATCAAGTAAGTCATCGATGGATGATCTGAAAGTCGATGGATGATCATATCAAGATTCAAACATCAGTTGAACAGTGAAAGCTGACACATAACCGTCGAGTTGGATACAAACACACTGTGGAAGCCCATTAACTGGGTAATAGAGGACGAAAAGCAGCAAAGATCAAGACTGTTAGATTTTATATTTATTCAGTTCTTTTGACTTTGTAATCTTGGTAATATATAAACCAAGAGAGTAGCAAATAGAAAAACAACTAAGAGAGCTAAGAAACAAACACAGAGAAATCTTTGTAAGCACTATCTTTAGCATTTCCTGTGTTCTTAGTAGTTCTATTTTGTATAAGCAGCTGTGAGCATTTCTGCACACAGAGTCCTCTTGATATATTAAATATATCTCTGGTGGAATTGTTTAAATCCACCAGAAAGTTTTTAAAGACTCTTGTTTTTAATTACTCTTGTTTTGATTTATTAAAGTTTATATTCCGCATTGTGCTAATCAAAACAAATATATCTATAATCGAGTTGAACACTTTTATTTCAAGAAAAAGTTCAAGAATTCCATTCAACCCCCCTTCTGTAATTCTTGCTATATTGTTAAGGGACTAACATGAAGCAAGCACCTAGAGCCTGGTATGACACTTTATCAAAGTTCTTTTTGGAAAATCACTTCACAAGAAGTACCTTGGATAAAACTTTATTCTTTAGAAATGTTAATGGCTCTAGTAAACTTGTTCAAATCTATGTAGATGACATTATATTTGGTTCTACAGATGAAAAACTTTGCAAAAAGTTTGCCAAATTGATGCAAAGTAAGTATGAAATGAGCATGATGGGAGAACTAACTTACTTTCTTGGTTTACAAGTTAAGCAAGTTAGTGATGGAATATTCATTAGTAAAACTAAATATATTCATGATCTTTTAAAGAAGTTTGATATAATGGATTTCACATCTGCAAAAACTCCCATGGCCACTGCAACTAAGCTTGAATTAAACACTACTGAAAAGTCTGTGGATATTTCAAGTTATAGGGGAATGGTTCATTCACTTCTGTACTTAACAGCTAGTAGGCCAGATATAATGATTGCTACTTGTCTTTTTGCTAGATTTCAGGCTGATCCTAGAGAATCTCATTTAGTAGCTATTAAGAGAATTTTCAGATAACTCAAGAGAACACCAAAACTTGGCATTTGGTATCCTAGAGATTCTGGTTTTGAGCTAACTTGTTATTCAGATGCATATTATGCAGGGTATAAAATAGTTAAAAAAAAGTACAACGGGAACCTGTCAATTTCTAAGAAACAAGCTTGTGTCCTGGTTCAGTAAAAAGCAAAATTCAGTTTCTACTTCTACAGCTGAAGCTGAATATATTGTTGCTCGTAGTTGTTGTGCACAGATTCTATGGAAGAAAAACCAATTGTTGGACTATGGTCTACAAGTGGACAGGATTCCTATTTTCTGTGATAACAGAAGTGCAATTTCCATCACTGAAAATCCAGTACAACATTCAAGAACAAAGCACATAGACATCAAGTACCACTTCATAAGAGAACATGTGATGAATGGTACTGTGGAACTGCACTTTGTTCCAAGTGAAAAACAGCTTGCAACCATATTTACCAAGCCACTAGATGAATCCACCTTTTCAAGGTTGGTAAGTGAGTTAAGTATGCTTAACTATTCTTGAATCATTTCAGATAGTTTGCAAGTTAATGCAGCTAGAAATTTAATAGATTTTTTTGTTTTGGATGAAATTTTGGCTAAGTCAAAATTTACAACCCGACGGATGATCATTATCCATCGAGTTTGGTCATCCATCGGTATACAAGTTGTCAATAAAATCAATTATTTTTCTGGAATATTTGATAACTCGACGGATAACCGATTTATCCTCATCCGTCGAATGGTGTCAATCCTAGCCGTTAATTCTCTGAACATTATCCATCGAGTATACTTATAGTTTGTAAGCATAACACGACGGATAAGTTACGGAATTTTTACAGTTTATTTTTAAACGGCTATTTTGGGCAATTTTTATGGGTCACTTTTTTTTACTTTATCATTTTTGACAGTTACTTTCTGAGATAGTATAAAAGCAATTTCACTTTTATTCATTTCTGTTATCATTCTCAAAATTCAATTGCTCTAATTTCTTTTTTCTCAAAAGAAAATTCTCTCTCTGCAAATTCCAAATCTCTAACAATGGCACCTGTAGTGAAAATCATGTCTCAAACTGGTTATATCTATGAGAAAAATGACTTCTCAGCTTTGATGAACAAGGAGATTCAACAATCTGGTGACTATCACAAAATGATAGATTTTGTGAAGAACTGTAAACTCAACTATGCCATGCGGGAATCACCCACCATTTACTGTGAGGTTGTTGAAGAGATATGGACAACTGCAGTGTATAACTCAACAGACAAAACCATCACATTCACTCTGAAAGGTAAGTAATTTTGCATAAATAGCGATATTATTAAAACATGCTTCAAGATTCCTGATAATACTGTAACTGCTCCACACACAGACACTGACATTGTTAATATGCTTAATTCCATGGGCTATACCCTCACTACTTCTAAATTAAGTGAAATTTGGAGGTTGGGTCTTAGGAAAGAATGGAGTAATTTGTGTGATATAGTAACTAAGGTGTTTTCTGGTAAAGTTAGTAACTTTGACTCTATAAACATCTATATGCTTAACATGCTTTACATGCTAGTTACTGATAAGTATTTCAATTTCAGTGACTTGGTTTTATTTGAGTTAGGCTTTAAGTTAGGAGAGGTCAATAAGAGAGGTAGAAGTGTCTATTATGCTAGATTTTTCATGATGCTTGCTAACCATCTTGTTGAGGATATTGTAATTGAGAACCCAACCAACAAGCTGAATGGTTGGGTTCAAGAAAGAAGGATTATTGCAGATTTAAACAGAGCAAACCATCATAAGGAGGTTCCCTTATTCTACTTTCCAGTAATGGAGGGACCTCAGGTAAGTGAGGTAATTCCTTCTATCTCCACTCTTCCAACCTCACAAACGTTTTTGCTTTCTAGTGTAGCTATGACAACTGTGTCCATGACCCAACAGTTGCCTACCCAAGCTACCAAACTAACAAAAGTTTCTAAATCCAAAGCTAAGAAAGCCCCCTCTGATTTCTTTCAAAAGAAATCAGTTGTAAAATCCACCAAACCTAAAGTGGGGAGTGTGAAGGTGGGTAAGAAAGGTGAGGGACAGGGTGAAAATCAAAGAAGCCCTAAGAATAAGGATGGAGAGGTGAGAGTTTCCCAGCCTAGCCACACTGCAGTTTCTCAACAAACTGTAGTGATTAATAAGGATATTAGCTCATTACTAGTTTCATCCTCCCAAAAGGATGTTACCATTGAAACAAGCTCTCAACCAAGAGCACAGGCCAAAAGGGTAAGGGACACATGATCACCCCAAACTTATACTAGAAAGAATAAAACAAAAACCCTTAGGGATACACAGGGTTCACACACTGTACAAACTGGTGCTAAAGTCACAGTCACGGCACCTTCTCAAAGTCAGGTTGATGTGGCTCCAATAAATGTGGAGTCACAACCAAAATCTCTTATAATTGAAGCACCCGAAACCTACACTCATTGGATGTTGACATGATAAACACATCACTTCCAAATTCTCCATCTTTAACTCTCTTGGAGAAGCCAAAAATCCAAACAAGTGAGCATCATCTTTTAGATGATTTGTTGGCTCACTTTCCATTTCTTTCTCAGACTATTGAGATATTTGTGCCAAAATTTTCATCAATCTGTATAGAGTCTACAATAGTCTCCACTCCAAACTCATTTATTTCTTCTATCCCGATGGATATTCATCATTCCTCGAGTAGTGATTATATCCCGACAGATAAGCTTAACAGCAGTCATCCGTCGGATAGTCAAACTGCTAACCCGATGGATATTCCTTATCCGTCGGGTGTCTCTGCACAGCTTCAAGTTTCATATATTCTTACAAGTGCAGAAGACTTAGTAGTAGTAAAATCACTCCTAGGACTGAGGGAAGGGAGTGATTTGAGTGAGAGTCTGGGTTGCTCCCAAGAAAAAGGAGAGGAAAAGAGTGATCTAATGCAGTCCATTTCTTGAGGACTGGCAAAAGTGAGTGAGAGGAGTCCCACCTTAGATGGTGAGGGTGTGAGGGTGGGGAGCCAAGGTGAGACCTTGATGCAAGAAAAGAGAGATAACGAGAGAAATGCAGGTAAAGGAGATATAAGGGTGGATGTCATTGCAAGTGAGTTAATGAATGTGCTGGATGCAAACAGGGAGGGACTATTTCAACAAAGTCAAGCTGTTATAGATTCTACCTCCTTGGATGCTGAGACATTTACTCACCCTATTCCAGCATATGAACTTCTAGCCGGACAGGGAAATGACAATGCAGAAAGGATGCTCAATTTGGTGCACACCACACAGTCTATGTAAAGAGCAAAGGATGCAATCACAGCTCTGCCCTCTACAGCTGGTGATATTGACTATGAGACTGGTGGTTCAGAAGATTTCTTTGGTGGTGAGGATATAGAAAGTGAAGAAGATCCATTGGACATAGGGGGAGAAGTAGGCCCTAGTTCCAAATCAGGCATGCCATCATGGGCCTTCTCAAAGAAATGTGATGAACATCATTTCAAGACCACACTCATCCAGCTTATCAGTCAAACACAGTATGCTCTTCAGTCATCCAAAAATGCTAGCACCAAGAAGCTTCTGCAAGCACATCTTGCTTCTCTCCAACTACAGCAAATCCAAGGCTTCCAACACAATCAGGATATCACTTATATTCAAACAGAGATCACTCAAGTGAAGAAGGATATAGCTGATAGACTAGATGCAAAACTTCCAGAAGCTACAATGCTTGATATCAAAAGAAAATTAAGGAAGAACACTGATCTTGCAACCAAGGTGGATTCCTTCGAGAAAAGAATGAACGCAATGGAAGCCTCTCTAATAATAATTCATCTACACCAAGCACAACAAATAGACTTGCTTCAAAGGCTAGTGGCAGCACTGTTAGTCCCTAACAATGCAACAAGAATTACAGAAGGGGGTTGAATGGAATTCTTGAAACTTTTTCACAAAGATATAAAATGTTCTATCTTAATAATATATAATTGTGTGAATTGATTTGCAAACTGCGGAATAATATCTTGGAATGAATCAAGACACAAGTAATTAAAAACACAAGTCTTTAAAAACTTTCTGGTGGATTTGAATGTATCCACCAGAGATATATATTATATCAAGAGAACTCTGTGTAGCAATTAGCTCACAGCTGCTTATAAATTTGAACAACTAAGTTTACAGAGAAATGCTAAGAATACAGCTTACAAATGTTTCTCTGAGAATAATAATCTTGCTCAGTTGCTTGTTGTTCTATTTGCTATTTCTTGGTTTATATAACACCAAGATTACAAAGTAATAAGACAAGATAATAAAACAAAAACTATCAAGTCTAATACTGTGCTACTTCATTACTCTATTCCAGCATATTTGAATTTCTTCATAATAGCATGGAAATGGCAATGCTTCTTTGTTCTCTAAAACCCAGTTGAATAGGCTTCCACATTCCATTTGCATACACTCGACGCATGTGACTGTGTTGTCATTGTCAACAGATGTTTGAATTCTTTATCCGTCGGGTTTATGATTATCCGTCGGGTTCATGATCATCCATCGGGTTGCCTTGTTGATCATCCGTCAAGTGGCATTGTTGTTTACCCGTCGGGTAGCTATCTGGCACTTGAATTCATTTCATTTATGCAGAATTATAAGACATCATCTATGTACAATTAATCAATATATTCTGGATATCTAGTTAAAGTCAACATGACTTGAGTGCTACTACAGAATCTAAATAATGTGTATGCAGAAATATGCTACAGACTTATTGTTACACAAGCTACTCACTCGATGGATAATAAATCATCATCCGTCGGGACTATATTGAGTCATCTGTCGGGACTATAATTCTTATCCGTCGAGTGCTACATTTTTCACTAAGTAAAATCTACCAAGGTGTTTTGTTAATGAAATCATCAAGTTCGCAACATATCCACAACAATTTCCCCCAATTTATGTCTACTACAATTGTAGCCATAAATTAAGAGAAACTTCAAGATAACCAAACACCCTAAAGAATACAACTTTGAAAGTAAGTAGATAAAACTGTAAAGTGCTTAAATTAACAAAATGTACAAAGATTTGCTCACAGTCATTTTCAAGGTGTTCCTCTAGCCTGAGCAGATTAATCTATTTCCTTGAAGATCTGGATCTCTTTCCAAGCTGTAATATCCGGGATATATCGTGTAATTATCTTTGCTAATAAATAATTATTATATGTGTTCAGTATCTATTATGTGAATTAATTGTTAAGTGTTAAATGTTTTTGGATGTTTAAAAATAATATTAATTGAGTATTTTAATTTTTGTATGTCCAAAATAAAATAGAGATAATTGTCATATCTTCCTAATTACTTTTATGATGATTTATGATTTTATAGAAAATATATGGATTTTATAAAATCTTTTTCCGAGTCTTTAAAAACTATTTTATACAATCGGGAACCAACCGACGTCATCCGTTTTTACGTTTTTATAACCCGAAACTCTTCCGAAAACTCCTTCCCAACCTAATTGCAATATTCCGAGCATTTTCCATGTTTCAACTTTTTCGATCAGGCGTACGGTTTGTCCTGCGCGGGTCCCGGCACAACATTTTCGATACATTATTCATTTCGGTAAATCAATAAAACTCGTATTTTCGATAAACGGGATCTTTTTATTAAACTATCACAATTATCACCTCGTAATACGTGTAACCAGGCGCTGAGACCAAGACCGCAATACAAATTTTACTGATTTGGATAATTATCCCAAAAATCGGTACCGTTTGGATCAGTTTTTATAAATAAACGTATCATTTTATATCCGGAATGATCCAACGGGATACTAATTTTCCGTAATTATAAATAGCCTTTACCATATTTTATTCCGTATCAAAAATCATTTGTAGTCAGTAATTATATAAGTTTCCAGAGAAAATTTTTATTTTCATAAACTCTTTTGAGAATCAAACCAAAAATCGGAGATGTTACCGGAGTCCGTTTGAAAAGCTCGAGTACTCAAAACGAAGGTCTTGAGGTTATCAGATTCTGTGAACCATATACCTGCAGAAATCAAGGTTTATTTTCTGGAAATTTGTTTATTTTCGAATTATTTTTATTAAAAATATGAATTTTTGTTCAGATGATTGTTTGAATGATTTGATGATTGCATGTTGTAGAGCTTGTTTTCTTGATGATTTTCATATGTCATATGTCTGATTTGGAGTTCAATAACATGCTCAAAATTGAGTTTGATTTTCGAATTTCAAAATTAGAGTTTATAACCCGTATGAATGTTTTCAATTGAAATTTGGGGCTTTTTGATTTAGGGGTTATTAGCTGTTGATTTATAGTGGGTTGTGTTCCTTATGAAATTTGCAATCGATTGGTATATAGCTCGTTAACAGAGGATGTCTGAATCGAAGGGAGTTGTGTTTTGAAATTTTTGTAGGTTCGCCGGAAACCGGCGATGTTCTTGGCCATTTTCCGGCCAGGACAGAGCTGATTGATGTGATTTGATAGCATGGTTGTGTTCCTTGTGAATTGTAGATGTGATCTGGAGGTGATAGTGGTGTGAGGATGCCGGAGACGAGTTCTCCGGCGAACCACGACTATTTTACGGCGAGGGCTGGCAAAATTACAGTTTAGTACCTTATCTTTTGGGGACGATGAAGTTTGGTCCCTGAAGTTTCCAGAATTTGCAAGAATTGGATTCCTGTTTTAAAAATATTCAAAAATCATATATTCTATTTATTTTTATTATAAAAATTCGTTTTTAATTTCTGAAAATTCCAAAAACTATTTTTTTAATTCAAAAATAAATCTGAATTAACTAGTTAATTAATTTTAGTTAATAAGTAATTGATTAATTGGTCAATTAATTCGAAAATTAATTGATTAATAGATTTAATTATTAATTGATTTTAATTAATTATTTAATTAGATTTAATTATTTAAAAATGATTTAAAAATTCCGAAAAATAGTTTCGAGCTTTAAAATATTATTTAAATTATTTTCAAGGCTCGATAATTATTATAAAATTGTTTTGAAGCCAGATTTGGCCAACCGAACCCTCTTTATTACCCAGGAATTGATCCAACGACCCGTTTTAATTCCGAAAAATGTTTTAAAAATCATTTTAAATACCTAAAAGCCTGATTATGACCCGAGGCTCCATTATAAATGATATATCATTGATTATTTGACATGTTATGTGCTATATGTGACTTGTTGGTTAACTGTCGGTCTATATATTCGATGTTTACTTGTTTATAGTATAACTTTCAATCCGTTAATCGGATTTGAGTGAAACGAAGGGTAGATAGAAGTATATGTCGAATAGAATCGTATGAGTTGAATATTGATAGATGCTTATAATATGTGAGCAGAGGAGGCAAGGCGTAGGAAAGGGAAACAGATAGTAGAGGAGTAGACGGTTGTGATTGAAAGTTAGAGAAGTATAACAAGCTAATACCAGGCAAGTGTTCTGAACTTTCTTGAGATATATTGTAGTGGATTGATAGTCCTGTTTTATATTGCAAGTGCTTTGATATATTGAACCCAAAACCCTGATTCCAGTTATTGATCTTGAGCCGTAAAATTTATTCGTTCTAAACCATTGATTATTGTATACCCAAATACGAACCACGTATATACAATACTACTCCACAAATACATACAAACTAAATACCAAACACTGAACCGAATTACTTATATATACTTAGACCATTGTACCTTATGATTTGAAAGACCAATTCTTGGTAACCCTGAAACATTGATTCCTTTGTTATCCAATTCTTTCATTACCTAACATCCAAACTTTGAAAATGCCATATTGATCCTTATGCAGATTGAAACCATTTCATTATTGAACGTCCAATGTTATTAATGATTCTGTTTTTTTCTTACTACTGTTTATTCTATTTTTATGTTAGAATTGGATTGTTTTTATAAAATTGTGGACCAGATTCATGGTTAGACCATATAATGGTCAAGTTAGGCCAATGTGTGCCTTGGATCCAGTAGGTAGAGCAGTGTTGTGTGCTTTGCTCGGGGATAGTGCGTGACTGATCAGTAGCCTAACCTTGGTTTTTAAAATGAAAATATAATATCCAATTCTAAATCATAATCCATTGTTCACTTGATATCATAACCATTTTCATCTGATGATCATTATTTTCAATTTTGTCCTTGTGACTTGCTGAGCTAGTTAGCTCATTTGTGCGATGTTGTTTATGTTCTTTTCCAGTTAAGAAGGAACCAGTTGGTAACGAAGATCCCCAGTCCAGCGCGAGAGCTAGGGGTTCAGGTTGATCGAGTTAAGCTAGTAGGCTTCTTTTGGGATAATTTGAGTTTGTAAAAGTTTGTAATAATATTTAATACTCAGTTCTGAGTTTGAATAGTTGGGATTTGAACGTTTGTAATATAAGTAGGTGTGTTTGGCTTGTATGCATACTTTAACCTGTTGTGGTCCGTGGTATTTGGTAAATAGGGTCACTGCATATTATTATTATCTTTATTATTGTTATAAGCAGGTTATAAATAAGATATGTGTGTGTATGGACCCCAAACTTCTGACCCGGGTTTGGAGAGCGCCACAGGTTTGGTATCAGAGTTACAGATTATAAGTCACTAACACAAGCCTAGATTGACGGGAATGGGTAGAGGGTTAGGATTAGAAGTAAGGAATAGAAAGATAGAGCGTTGAGAGGTTGAGTGCTACGGTATAATAGGTACTAGTATGATTCGTATCGTGGTTCGAGATTCTTATATTGCGATATGATTTCAGATAACAGCGATGGCCGACTCTTGCATCCCCATATCAGCTGATCACTCAGAGCCCTCAGTTAGAGGACCATCTTCAGATCCACGTCCTGTTGTTCCACCAGTGTTGGCTATTCTACCTCCACCTGTGTTGCAGCCCGTACCACTGCAGGCTATTCCACCTCCAGGTATGAGGCCACCTATCAGAGGACCCCCACCTACTGATTAAGACTTTACTGGTCATTCAGTTACAGGAATACCTTTCCGGTTCTCTTTCTATCTTATCCCCTATCATCAGTTTGAGGCTTGCCTTATGGAGCAGCGATTCCTACAGGGTCAGATTCAGGAGTTATTGCATATCATGCGTACCAGAGAGGTTGGGAGTGGTGAGAGGCGACTCAGAGAGAGGCTCCAGGTGTTTCGTAGAGCAGCTGTGGTGAGGATTGCTGAGGCTACACATGAGGACATCACCCCTGATTTTCTAGTGGAATGGGCTAAGTGGGTTCTAGAGGAGCATGAGGAGATTGGAGGTCCAGACTTGCCATGAGTCAGAGATCCAGAGATGGAGACGTTGATCAGAGTTGTTATGGTTGTATAGTATGTATAGTAGTGTGTAATATGTATCAATAGAATTTTGAGTTGTATTTATAGACTAGAGTTGCTGACTAGTGAGTAGGTTGTTGTACCTTTTTGCTTTTACTTCTGAAGCGTCTTTACGCTTGTACTACCCAAAACTTTTGATCTATATATATCAGTACATTTTCCTTTCCAGCATTGTCATTTACCTTACTGCACCTGTTTGACCTTACCTTATTTATTGCGCCAGTTATACCCCCGTGAGACCATGTACCCTTTTACCTTAACTGTTTATATTCTGTAAAGAAGCATGCAATTTACTTAGTTTAACTGTTACAACTATTTTCAAAAAGAGATATTTCTGTTTTACAAAACTTTTCTTTTATGCAAAGATTTGATTTAAAAGTTAAATAAGTTATTTGATTCTTTATAGAAAATGCCTCCCAGAAGAAATACCCGCACCAACACCCAGAATGAAGAAACCAATAACAACAACAATAACAACCAAGATGATACAAGCCAGAATGCAAACCCAGGACCCATAGACCCAACAATAGCCCAGATTCTCCAAATCTTGGCCCAACAAAAAGTTCACCTGGCACAACAACAACAAAGACAGACCAATCCCCAGGTAACTTTCAAAACTTTTCAGGCAGTGAACCCACCAGAATTCAAAGGTTCCTTAGAACCGATTGAAGCAAATGTTTGGTTAAAGGAAATAGAAAAGTCATTTGCCTTAGTAAAGGTGAAGGAAGATCAGAAGGTTGAGTTTGCAAGTTATTACTTGAAGAATGAAGCCACCTATTGGTGGGAGACTGTGAAGACATTAGAAGGTACAGATGTTATTACTTGTGAGAGGTTTAAGGAATTGTTTTTGGAAAAGTATTTTCCCCAGTTTGTCCAGGATCAGATGGAGTTGAAGTTTTTAGAGTTAAAGCAAGGAAATATGTCGGTGGTGGATTATGAGAGTAAGTTTGAAGAATTGTCAAGGTATGTGCCGTCATATGTGGATACTGATAGGAAGAAGGCTAAAAGATTCCAGCAAGGTCTGAAGCCATGGATCAGAGAGAAGGTAGTCATTTTTTAATTGGACACCTATGCAGGAGTTGTACAGAAGGCCATGATTGCAGAGACAGAGAGTGAGATGTCACAGAAGGAAAAAGAAAGTAAGAAGAGAAAGTCTGAAGGGAATGAAGGTCAGTCACAACCAGGGAAGTTTCCAAATCTTAAGAAAGGCAAGTTTCATCCAGGGAGAAATTTTAATTTCAAGAGACAAAATGCAGGCGATAGAAGCCAGGGCAACCGTCCAGTTAATGCGAATCAGCCGAATCAGTTGAGGTTAACTTTTCCAGATTGTCAGGTATGTGGAAAGAAACATGGAGGAGTTTATAATAAGTTGAATGTAGTTTGTTTCAAGTGTAACCAGAAAGGGCATTATTCGAGGGAGTGCCGAAATCAGCTAGCAAATAAGGATCAGCCTATCCGGAATCCAGCAATGAAGGTTCCAGCCATTGGATTTATGTGCTTTAAATGTGGGAAGCCAGGACATAGAGCAAGGGATTGCAAGACACCATCCCCAGTCAATAATGCATTGAGGATTATGGGATCTACCCTACCAGTGAATGAGACTCCAAGGGCTAGAGTTTTTGACATGTCTGTGAAGGATGTTATCCAGGATACTAATGTCGTGGCAGGTACGCTTAATGTGAATTCTTTATATGCCAAAGTGTTAATAGATTCGGGAGCAACTCGATCGTTTGTTTCACAAGATTTTGTTAGTAAGTTAAATTGTCCAGTTGAGTATTTAAATGAAATAATGACTGTGGAATTAGCAAATCAAGAACGAGAATCTGTTAATCAAGTTTGCGGGAATTGTAAGATTGAGATTTCTGGTAGTAAGTTTTGTGTAGATTTAATACCATTTAAGCTAGGAGAATTTGACGTTATCTTAGGAATGGACTGGTTATCTAAGCACGATGCCTAGATAGTTTGTCAAAATAAGAAGGTAATGGTGAAGACGTCAGACGAAAGGATAGTAACGTTCAAGGGCCAGAAGCAAGTAAAGAAGTTCTTAACGATAATTCAAGCCAGGAAGTTACTACGGCAAGGAAGCGAGCATTTTATGGCATATGTGATTGATAGAAATCGGGAGCCAGCGAAACTTGAAGATATTCCAGTAGTCAATGAATTTCCAGACGTGTTTCCCGATGAGTTGCCATAACTTCCTCCAGACAGAGAAATTGAGTTTGCAACCGACTTAGCACCTGGAACAGAACCAGTATCCAAGGCCCCGTACAGAATGGCGCTCGTTGAGATGAAAGAGCTAGCGAAGCAATTGCAAGAGTTGTTAGATAAAGGAGTAATCAAACCCAGTGTATCCCCTTGGGGTGCACCGGTACTATTTATCAAAAAGAAGGATGGAAGCATGAGACTGTGCATCGACTATAGGGAGCTCAACAAGCTTACAATCAAGAACAAGTATCTGTTACCCAGAATTGATGATTTGTTTGACCAATTAAAAGGAGCCAAGTACTTCTCCAAGATTGACTTAAGATCGGGATATCATCCACTAAAGATTAAGCCAGAGGATATACCGAAGACAGCTTTCAGGACAAGGTATGGACATTATGAATTTTAGTGATGTCTTTTGGATTGTTAAATGCCCCAGCAGCGTTCATGGACCTGATGAATAGAATTTTCAAGGAATATTTGGATAAGTTCATTATTGTGTTTATAGACGATATTTTGATTTATTCAAAGACGGAAGAGGATCATGCAGCACATTTGAGAACAACTTTGGAGATTTTAAGGAAAAAGAAGTTATATGCTAAATTCTCGAAGTGTGAGTTTTGGCTACAGGAAGTTCAGTTCTTAGGACACATAGTCAGTACTGAAGGGATCAAAGTGGACCCAGCAAAGATTGAGGCAATTACAAATTGGGAAAGGCCGAGAACACCAACAAAGGTAAGAGGTTTCTTGGGATTAGCATAATATTATCGTCGATTCATTCAAAATTTCTCAAGCATTGCAACATAATTGACAAAGCTTATACGGAAGAATGAAAAGTTTATATGGAACGATAACTGTGAAGAAAGTTTTCAGGAATTGAAGCGAAAATTAATCACGACACCAGTTCTGTCACTTCCAGACGATCAAGGGAATTTTGTAATTTATAGCGATGCTTCTCATAAAGGACTAGGATGTGTTCAGATGCAGCACGATAAGGTGATTGTGTATGCGTCAAGGCAACTGAAGCCACACGAACAGAAATACCCTACTCATAATTTGGAGCTAGCAGCCATAGTTTTCGCTTTGAAGATTTGGAGACATTATCTGTATGGAGAAAAGTGCGAGATTTACATGGATCAAAAAAGCTTGAAGTACATATTCACACAGAAGGAGCTTAATATGAGGCAAAGGAGATGGTTAGAATTAATCAAGGATTACGACTGCACGATTAAATATCATCCCAATAAAGCGAACGTTGTAGCAGACGCGTTGAGTCGGAAGGAAAAGTTAAATGTGTTATCAGTGCCCGAAGAAATATATAAGGAATTTTAGAAATTGGAATTGGAAATTAGAATTTGCAAGCCTGGTGAAGCAAAAGTGTATAGTATGACTTTCCACCCAGAGTTGTTAGAGAGGATAAAGAAGTGTCAAGAGGAAGTAATGGATCAGGATATAAACTGTTTGGTAGGTGAAGAATTATGCACGCAAAAGGACGATCAAGGTATTCGTAGGTTTTCTTCTAGAATTTGGATTCCACCGGTGACGGAGCTGAAGAATGAAATTTTACAGGAATCTCATAATTCAAGATATTCAATCCATCCAGGGAGTACCAAGATGTACAGAGATTTAAAAGAAAATTATTGGTGGCCAGATATGAAGAGGGAAATTGCGGAATGGGTTAATAGATGTTATACATGTCAGAGAGTCAAAGCAGAGCATCAGAGACCAAGTGGATTGCTACAGCCATTGGAGATTCCAGAGTGGAAGTGGGAACATATTGCTATGGATTTCATAGTCGGATTACCAAGGACATGGGCTAATCATGATGCCATTTGGGTTATAGTGGATAGACTTACCAAGTCAGCTCATTTCCTGCCTATAAATGAAAGATTTTCGCTCGATAAGTTAGTCCATATGTACCTGAAGGAAATTGTAGTTCGTGATGGAGTTTCTGTGTCTATCGTATCTGATCGAGATCCAAGATTTAATTCAAGATTTTGGAAAAGTTTTCAAGAATGTTTGGGAACAAGACTGAATATGAGTACGGCTTACCACCCACAGATGGACGGCCAGAGTGAAAGAACGATCCAGACGATTGAAGATATGTTACGTGTTCGTGCTATTGATTTCAAAGGGAGTTGGGACGAGCATTTACCTCCGGTGGAATTTGCTTACAACAACAGTTATCACGCCAGTATTGGGATGCCACCCTATGAAGCCCTTTATGGACGCAAATACAAATCTCCAGTATATTGGGACGAAGTAGGAGAACGCAAAATACTTGGACCTGAATTAGTACAGCAGACAAAGGAAGTTGTTGAAGTTATCCAGAAGAGATTGATAGCCGCACAGGACCGTCAAAGGAAATATGCAGATCAGTCAAGGAAAGACATGGAATTCGAAGAAGGGAATTTGGTATTACTGAAAGTATCACCGTGGATGGGACTAACGAGGTTTGGAAAGAAAGGAAAGCTGAGCCCAAGATATGTCGGACCATTTGAGATTCTAAAGCGCGTTGGAAAAGTAGCTTACGAATTGGCATTACCTCCGCACATGGAGCACATTCACAATGTTTTTCACGTATCGATGCTTAAGAAGTATAATCCAGACTCCAGGCATGTAATAGAATATGAACCAATAGAGCTTCAGGCAGATTTATCATATGTAGAGAGTCCGATAGAAATTCTAGAGGAAAGAGAGAAAGCATTAAAAAATAAAGTGGTAAAGTTAGTAAGAGTATTGTGGAGAAACCCAAAGGTTGAAGAGTCAACCTGGGAGTTAGAAAGTGATATGAAGGAAAAGTACCCTCATTTGTTTTCTTAGGAGATTCTGAGGACAGAATCCTTTTAAAGGGGGAAGGATGTAATATCCAGGATATATCGTGTAATTATCTTTGCTAATAAATAATTATTATATGTGTTCAGTATCTATTATGTGAATTAATTGTTAAGTGTTAAATGTGTTTGGATGTTTAAAAATAATATTAATTAAGTATTTTAATTTTTATATGTCCAAAATAAAATACAGATAATTGTCATATCTTCCTAATTATTTTTATGATGATTTATGATTTTATAGAAAATATATGGATTTTATAAAATCTTTTTCTGAGTCTTTAAAAACTATTTTATACAATCGGGAACCAACCGACGTAATCCGTTTTTATGTTTTTATAACCCGAAACTCTTCCGAAAACTCCTTCCTAACCTAATTGCAATATTCCGAGCATTTTCCATGTTTCGACTTTTTCGATCCGGCGTACGGTTTATCCTACGCGGGTCCCGGCGCAACATTTTCGATACATTATTCGTTTCGGTAAATCAATAAAACTCGTATTTTCGATAAACAAGATCTTTTTATTAAACTATCACAATTATCACCTTGTAATACGTGTAACCAGGCGCTGAGACCAAGACCGCAGTACAAATTGTACAGATTTGGATAATTATCCTGAAAACCGGTACCGTTTGGATCAGTTTTTATAAATAAACGTACCATTTTATATCCGGAATGATCCAACGGGATACTAATTTTCCGTAATTATAAATAGCCTTTACCGTATTTTATTCCGTATCAAAAATCATTTGAAGTCAGTAATTATATAAATTTCCAGAGAAAATTCTTATTTTCATAAACTCTTCTGAGAATCAAACCAACAATCGGAGGTGTTACCGGAGTCCGTTTGAAAAACTCGAGTACTCAAAACGAAGGTCTTGAGGTGTACTATCAGATTCTGTGAACCATATACCTGCAGAAATCAAGGTTTATTTTCTGGAAATTTGTTTATTTTCGAATTATTTTTATTAAAAATATGATTTTTTGTTCGGATGATTGTTTGAATGATTTGATGATTGCAAGTTGTAGAGCTTGTTTTCCTGATGTTTTTTATATGTCATATGTCTGATTTGGAGTTCAACAACATGCTCAAAATTGAGTTTGATTTTCGAATTTCAAAATTAGGGTTTATAACCCGTATGAATGTTTTCAATTGAAATTTGGGGATTTTTGATTTAGGGGTTATTAGTTGTTGATTTATAATGGATTGTGTTCCTTATGAAATCTGCAATCGATTGGTATATAGCTCGTTAACAGAGGATGTCTGAATCGAAGGGAATTGTGTTTTGAAGTTTTCGTAGGTTCGCTGGAAACCGGCGATGTTCTTGGCCATTTTCCGGCCAGGACAGGGATGATTGATGTGATTTGATTGCATGTTTGTGTTCCTTGTGAATTGTAGATGTGATCTGGAGGTGATGGTGGAGTGAGGATGCCAGAGACGAGTTCTCCGACGAACCCCCACTGTTTTCCGGCAAAATTACAGTTTAGTACCTTATCTTTTGGGGACGATGAAGTTTGGTCCCTGAAGTTTCCAGAATTTGCAAGAATAGGATTCCTGTTTTAAAAATATTCAAAAATCATATTTCTTAATTATTTTTATTAGAAAAATTCGTTTTTAATTTCTGAAAATTCCAAAAATTATTATTTTAATTCAAAAAATTATTTTTAATTCAAAAATAAATCTGAATTAACTACTTAATTAATTTTAGTTAATAATTAATTGATTAATTCGTCAATTAATTCAAAAATTAATTGATTAATTGATTCAATTAATTATTAATTGATTTTAATTAATTATTTAATTAGATTTAATTACCTAAAAATGATTAAAAAATTCCGAAAAATAGTATCGAGCTTTAAAATATTATTTTAAACTGTTTTCAAGGCTCGATAATTATTATAAAATTGTTTTGAAGCCAGATTTGGCCAATCGAACCCTGTTTATTACTCCGGAATTGATCCAACGACCCGTTTTAATTCCGAAAAATGTTTTAAAAATCATTTTAAATACCTGAAAGCCTGATTATGACCCGAGACTCCATTATAAATGATATATCATTGATTATTTGATGTGTTATGTGTTATATGTGACATTTTGGTTAACTGTCGGTCTATATATTCGATGTTTACTTGTTTATAGTATAACTTTGAATCCGTTAATCGAATTTGCGTGAAACGAAGGGTACATAGAAGTATATGTCGAATAGAATCATATGAGTTGAATATTGATAGATGCTTATAATATGTGAGCAGAGGAGGCAAGGTGTAGGAAAGGGAAACAGATAGTCGGGGAGTAGACGGTTGTGATTGAAAGTTGGAGAAGTATAGAAGCTAATACGAGGCAAGTGTTCTGAACTTTCTCGAGATATATTATAGTGGATTGATAGTAATGTTTTATATTGCAAGTGCTTTGATGCACTGAACCCAAAACCCTGATTCCAGTTATTGATCTTGAGTTATAAACTTTATTCGTTCTAAACCATTGATTGTTGTATACCCAAATACAAACCAGAGATATACGATACTACTCCATAAATACATACAAACTAAATACCAAACACTGAACCGAATTACTTATATATACTTAGACCATTGTACCTTATGATTTGAAAGACCAATTCTTGGTAACCCTGAAACATTGATTCCTTTGTTATCCAATTCTTTCATTACCTAACATCCAAGCTTTGAAAATGCCATATTGATCCTTATGCAGATTGAAACCATTTCATTATTGAACGTCCAATGTTGTTAATGATTCTGTTTATTGCTTACTACTGTTTATTCTGTTATTATGTTAGAATTGGATTGTTTTTATAAAATTGTGGACCAGATTCGTGGTCAGACCATATAATGGTCAAGTTAGGCCAATGTGTGCCTTGGATCCAGTAGTTAGAGCAGTGTTGTGTGCTTTGCTCGGGGTTAGTGCGTGACTGATCAGCAGCCTAACCTTGGTTTTTAAAATGAAAATATAATATCCAATTCTAAATCATAATCCATTATTCACTTGATATCATAACCATTTTCATCTGATGATCATTATTCTCAGTTTTGTCATTGTGACTTGCTGAGCTAGTTAGCTCATTTGTGCGATGTTGTTTATGTTCTTTTCCAGTTAAGAAGGAACCAGTTGGTAACGAAGATCCCCAGTCCAGCGCGAGAGCTAGGGGTTCAGGATGATCGAGTTAAGCTAGTAAGCTTCTTTTGGGATAATTTGAGTTTGTAAAAGTTTGTAATAATGTTTAATACTCAGTTCTGAGTTTGAATAGTTGGGATTTGAACATTTATAATATAAGTAGGTATGTTTGGCTTGTGTGCATACTTTAACCTGTTGCGTTCCGTGGTATTTGGTAAGTAGGGTCACTGCATATTATTATTATCTTTATTATTGTTATAAGCAGGTTATAAATAAGATGTGTGTGTGTGTGGACCCCAAACTTCTGACTCGGGTTTGGAGGGCGCCACACAAGCTTTCTGTTGTTTTCTTCTATCTGATTTTGGAGTTGTCTGTGGAATTCCAGTTCATCAGATTCTGAGAGATTTAGCTTTTCTTGCATTTCCAAAAGAGTCTCATTGCTAGAGATGCTCAATTGGTCTTTTAATCTGAAAAATCTTCTCACGCCTTTGTTATCCATGAACTCCATCAGCCAATAGGGCCTTAGATGCACTCTTCTCCTTGTGTAAGGAATAATTAGAGTCTTTAGGAGTGCATCTTTACCTCTAATACTCCTCAGTTCTTCAATCATCTTTAGAAACAGTCTTTTTACAGTTACATTGAATCCAAAGTTCTTCTTGAATGATTAATAAACCTTTATCAGTACAGCTTGGATTTCTTGAAGGATCATGTGAAGTGGCCATTGAATCTCTTTTCCTCCTTAGTACTTGAAAACTAACCTTTCAGATAGATTCCCGTAGGCATCAATCCCTCTCATTTCTTCTAGTTCATCTAGATAGAGATTTAGATCAGAGAATTCCTTGATGTCACACAAGTACATGTAATCTCTTTTGTTGACTTTGGATTGTGCTTTAGTTAGAGATTTGGATTTAAGAAGTGATAACTTCACTTTCTTGACTGCTCTTGACTTTGTTCTTTTTGGCTTGCTGAGGACTGGCAAATTGAAGTCAGGAATTGGTAGACTCTCCCAGTCTATTGGTTCATCTTTAGGCATAATAGGTTCACCATGAATGTTCCTGTAAGGATCCACCACTTTAATGTCTTCAAATACCACAGAGGATTTTGATGCTTGAGTTGTAGTTGAAGTGGATTCCTTGGAAAACTGATCCTCCAATTCCTTATCAACAAAGTCCAATTTCCTTTTGGTTCTTTTGGCCAATTCCTTGTATCTTTGAGGTTTCTTCTGTTGTTGTTCAACTTGCTTCTTTGGATCTTGAAATTCAGTGATTTCAGATGGCTGAGCAGGAATTTGTTGTCTTCGTTTCACAGCTTATAGCCTGGCCAAGATAGCAGCTTGCTCTTTCTTTTGTTTAGCCTTTTTAGCATCTAGAGCATCTTGCTTCTTTTCTTTCCTCAATCTTGCCTTTACTTCTCTCTTTGCTTGAGCAAATTGAGGATGTTCAGCCACCACAAAAATTTCTTTCCCATTCCTGAAAACTTTAGCAATTCTCCTTTTTAAGGCTGAATCAGCTGGATCCTTATAGAAGGCAATTGATCTTGACAACAGTTTCTTCTCATCAGGCTTAGGTGTCTCATACACTGTATCCAAAGGGTTTTTCAATGATGATTTTGGATAGTTCACCCTTGGCTTCAGAATTATTTCAGCATTTGGAGATTTGATGCAGGATGGTTGTCCTCTTTCTAGATAGTTCATGCTCATTTCATTCACAGAGATTTGCCTAACTTGAGAGTAATGAATGGCTGACTTTTCTGGCTTCTTTACTAGCCCAAACTTCTTTTGAATGTCCTCATCAATTTTTTCCCAGTTGATTGGACTCAACTGTTTCTTTTCAGCTGCTCCTATATTTGCTGCTGCTTCATTGATCAGATCAATACTGTCTGTAACTAGTGGCTTGGTGAAAGCAATTGTAGGCACAATTACTTTACTGATTTGAATGTTAAGCTGTTTCTCCCCCTCACTTGGTCCTTTCTCCCCCTTTTTTATCATCAAGTTCAGTAGAGGAGGAGGTTTGTGTAGCCACCAGTTTCTGAAGCAAGTCTGTCTGTTGAGCTGGATGTAGATGAATTGCTATAAGAGATGCTTCCATAGTTGTCATCCTTGTATCCAAGACATCTATCTTTGTAGTAAGATTAGAATTTTTCCTGAGCTGTCTCTTAATATCAAGCATTGTAGCTTCTGGAAGCTTAGAGTCCATTTTATCAGAAATAGCCTTCTTCATCTCATCAATATCTCCTTTGATGGTGTTGACATCTCTAGCATGTTGGAAGCCTTGAATTTGTTGTAGTTTTAGAGAAGCAAGATGTTCTTGAAGGAGCTTCTTGGTGTTGGCATTTATGGTGGTTTAAGGAGCAGAATTTGTCTGATTTATGAGTTGAATCAAGGTTGTCTTGAAGTAGTGTTCATCACAATGCTTTGAAAATGCCCATGATGGCATGCCTGATCTTGAGCTAGAACCTACTTCTCCCCCTATATCCAATAGCTCTTCTTTAATATCTCCACCTTCATCTCCAAAGAAATCTGCTTAACCACCAGTCTCATAATCAACATCACCGGCTGTAGAGGGCAAAGCTATGATGGCATCCTTAGCCTTTAGCATTGACTGTGTGGTATGCACCAAGTTGAGCATCCTTTCTGCATTGTCATTGCCCTGTTCAGCTAGAAGTTGATAAGATGGAACAGGGTGAGTAAATGTCTCAGCATCAAGGGAGGTGGAATCTATAACAGCTTGAGGTTGCTGAGATAGTCCCTCCCTGTCTACATCCTGGACATCCATTTACTCATTTGTAATGACATCCATCCTTATAGCTCCTGTACCTGCATTTCTCTCGTGTTCTCTCTTTTGTTACATCAAGATCTCACCTTGGATCCCCACCCTCATACCCTCAACTTTACCATCTAAGGTGGGACTCCTCTCACTCTCTTTTGCCAATCCTGAAGAACTGGATTGCTTATTTTCACTCTTTTCCTCTCCTTTTTCCTGGGAGCAACCCAGACTCTCACTTATAACACTCTCTTCCCTCAATCCTAAGAGTGACTGTACTACCACTAAGTCTTTTGCACTTGAGATAATTGATGAAATTTTAAGCTGTGTAGAGACACTCGACGGATAAGGATATCCGCCGGGTTAGCAGTTTGACTATCCGACGGATAACTGTTGTTAAGCTTATCTGTCAGGATACAATCACTAATCGAATGATGAGCAATATCCATCGAGAGAGTAGAAATGATTGAACCTGGAATTGAAACTATTGTGGACTCTGTGCAGATTGATGAGATTTTGGGCACAGATGTTTCAACAGTTCCTGAAAGAATTGGCAAGTGAGCTAACAAATCATCTAAAAGATGATGCTCACTTGCATTAGATTTTGGCTTCCCCAATAGAGTTAAAGAAGGGGAATCAGGAATTGATGTGTTGATCATATCTACATCCAGAGAGTTTATGGGAGAACTTGGTGTGTGAGGTGCTTCTATAACTAAAGATTTTGGCTGTGACTCCATATTTATTGGAGCCACATCAAACTGAATTTGAGAAGGTGCAGTGACTGTGTCTTTAGCACTAGTTTGCACAGTGTGTGAACCCTGTGCATCCCCAAAGGTTTTTGATTTCTTCTTTCTGGCATAAGTTTGGGGTGAGCTAGTGTCCCTTACCCTTTTGGCCTGTGCTCTTGGCTGAGAGCTTTGTTCAATAGCCACATCCTTTTGGGAGGATGCGGCTAGAAATGAGCTTTTATCCTTTTTAAGCACTGCAGTTTGTTGGGAAACTATAGTGTGGCTAGGCTGGGAAACACTGACCTCTCCAACCTTATCCTTAGGGTTTCTTTTATGTTCACCCTATCCCTCACCAACCTTACCCACCTTCACACCCCCCTCTTTGGGTTTGGTGGATTTTACAACTGGCATCTTTTGAGAGATATTAGAGGGGGCTTTCTTTGATTTGGATTTTGAAATTTTTGATGGTTTAGTAGCTTGGGTAGGTAACTGTTAGGTCATTGACATAGTTGCCATAGCTACACTAGAATTCAAAGAAATCTGTGAGGTTGAAAGAGTAGGGACAGATGAACTTACCTCACTTACCTGAGGTGCTTCCATTACAGGGAAATAGAAGAGTGGCACCTCCTTGTGATGGTTTGCCCTTTTTAAATCTGCAATAATTCTTCTCTCTTGAACCCAACAATCTAATTTGTTGTTTGGGTTCTCAAGCACAATTTCCTCAGAGAGGTGGTTAGCTAGCATCATGAAAAATCTAGCATAGTAAACATTTTTACCCCTCTTGTTTAACTCCCCTAATTAAACCCCAACTCAAACAAAACCAGATCACTAAAATTAAAGAACTTATCTGTAACTAGCATGTTAAGCATAGAAATATTGACAGAATCAAAATTAGTGATTTTACCAAAAAAGACCTTGGTAACTACATCACACATGAAACTCCATTCTTTCCTAAGACACAACCTCCTAATATCACTTAACTTAGAAGTAGAGAGTGTATAGTTCATGAAATTAAGCATATTAACCATATCAGTATCTGTGTGTGGTAAGGTCACAGTATTATCAGGAATTTTGAAACATGCTTTAATAACATCACTATTGATATAGAATTCCTTACCTTTAATAGTGAGTGTGATGGTCTTATCAGTAGAGTTGTATGTAGCAGTCATCCACATCTCTTCAACAACCTCACAGAAGATGGTGGGTGATTCTAGCATTGCATAGCTGAGTTTGCAGTTCTTCACAAAATCCATCATTTTGTGGTAGTCACCAGATTGTTGAATCCCCTTGTTTACTAGAGCCGTGAAGTTGTTCTTCTCATAGATGAATCCAGTTTGTGACATAATCTTGACTACTGGTGCCATTGTTAGAGAGTGGAAATTGCAGAGATAGAGATGATAATAGCTTTTGAGAAAGAGAGAATTTAGAGCAGATGATTTGAGAAAGATAAAGAAAAGTAATGGAAATGAATTAAGCTTTTATACTATCTAAAAAATAACTGTCAAAAATAATAAAGTAAAATAAAGTAACCAATGAGAATTGCCCAAAATAGCCGTTTAAAAATAAACTGTAAAAATTCCTTCAATTGTCCTGTCATGTTATACTTATAAACTGTAAGTATACTCGATGGATAATGTTCAGGGAATTAACGGCTAGGATTCAGACAATTCGACGGATGAGAATAAGTAGTTATCCATCGAGTCATAAAAAATTCCAGAAAAGTAATTGATTTTATTAATAAAATGTATACCGACGGATGATCAAACTCGATGGATACTGATCATCCGTAGAGATGTAAATTTTGACTTCCAAAATTTCATCCAAGACTGTAAAACCAATTAAATTTTTGGCTGCAATACAACTTGCAAATTATCTATAAAGATTTAAGAATAATTTAGCATACCTAACTCACTTACCAACCTTGAAAAGGTGGATTCATCCAGTGGCTTGGAAAATATATCTGCAAGCTGCTTTTCACTTGGAACAAAATGTAGTTCCACGGTACCATTCATTACATGTTCCCTTATGAAGTGGTACTTGATGTCTATGTGCTTTGTCCTTGAATGTTGTACTGGATTTTTAGTGATGGCAATTGCACTTGTGTTATCACAGAAAATGGGAATCCTTTCAACTTGCAAACCATAGTCTAGCAATTGGTTTTTCATCCATAAAATATGTGCACAGCAACTGTTAGCATCAATATATTCAGCTGTAGAAGTAGAAAATGAATTTTTCTTTTTACTGAACCAGGACACAAGCTTGTTTCCTAGAAATTGACAAGTTCATGTTGTACTTTTTCTATCAATTCTACAACCTGCATAATCTGTATCTGAATAACCAGTTAGATCAAAACCAGAATCTCTAGGGTACCAAATGCCAAGTTTTGGTGTTCCCTTGAGATATCTGAATATTGTCTTAATAGCTACTAAGTGAGATTTTCTAGGATCAGCCTGAAATCTAGCACACAAACATGTAGCAAACATTATATCTGGCCTACTAGCTGTTAAGTACAGAAGTGAGCTAATCATGCCCCTATAACTTGAAATATCCACAGACTTTTCAGTAGTATTTAGTTCAAGCTTAGTTGCAGTGGCCATGGGAGTTTTTGCAGATGTGCAATCCATTAGATCAAACTTCTTTAAAAGATCATAAATGTATTTAGTTTGACTAATGAATATTCCATCACTAACTTGCTTAACTTGCAAACCAAGAAAGTAAGTTAGTTCTCCCATCATACTCATTTCATACATACTTTGCATCAATTTGACAAACGTTTTGCAAAGTTTCTCATCTGTAGAGCCAAAAATAATGTCATCTACATAAATTTGAACAAGTATACTAGAGTCATTAACATTTCTAAAGAAAAGAGTTTTGTCTACAGTACCTCTAGTGAAGTGATTCTCTAAAAGAAACTTTGACAAAGTATCATACTAGGCTCTAGGTGCTTGTTTCAGTCCATAAAGTGCTTTCAAAAGATAGTAAACATATTCTGGAAAGTTTGGATCTTCAAAATCAGAAGGCTGACTGACATAGACTTCCTCCTCCAAATCTCCATTCAGAAAAGCACTTTTGACATCCATTTGATAAACTTTGAAATTGGCATTGGCTGCATAGGCTAAGAAGATTCTGATGGCTTGAAGTCTTGCAACAGGAGCAAATGTTTCATCAAAATATATTCCTTCTTGTTGACAATAGCCCTTAGCAACCAATCTAGCTTTGTTCTTGACTACTATGCCATTTTCATCCATCTTGTTTCTGAATACCCATTTGGTGTCTATTGGATTCTTTCCTTTAGGCTTGGGTACCAGCTTTCATTCCTTATTCCTCTCAAATTGGTTTAGCTCCTCCTGCATAGCTAAAATCCAATCAGGATCCAACAAAGTTTCTTCTACCTTCTTTGGTTCTTCCTTGGAAAGAAAGATGCTATATAGAAATTCTTCTTGAGTTGCTCTTCTTGTTTGAACTCTAGAAGAAACATCACCAATGATGAGCTCAGAGGGGTGATCATTTGTCCATTTCCTTTGTTGAGGTAGATTAGCTCTAGATGAAGAGGCCTCATTGTTGTCTTGATGTGTGATTGAGTTTTGATTATTAGAAACTCCCCCTGAGTTGATGGATCTTTGATTTGAGAAAGGGGAGCTTTCTGTAAGTGATCTATTCTGACTTTCAGCTTCTTTTGATGACCCGACGGATGGTGAATTTTGAGTACCGACGGATGAAGCTGGTTGTCTCCTGACGGATAAAGCAGATTGTCTCCCGACAGATGAAGCATTATGCAACTCGATAGATGTTGAATTTTGTGCTTCATTGGTAGTAGACTTTTCTGCATTATCCTTTGATATTATTTCTTGATCACTTTCATCATCACTGTCATCACTAACCATCTCCACATTGTCAAATTTGAGGCTCTCATGGTAATCTCCATCTTGCAATCCTTCAATCTTTTTATCATCAAACACAACATGTATTGATTCCACAACAATGTTGGTTCTTAGATTGTAGACTTTATATGCTTTACCAACATCATATCCAACAAAAATACCTTCGTCTACTTTAGCATCAAACTTCCCATTCTGATCAGTTTAATTTCTCAAGATATAACATTTGCAGCCAAAGACATGAATAAAATTTAGAGTTGGCTTCTTGTTCTTGAACAATTGATAGGGATCCATGCATTTTTCTTGATTAATCAGAGAATATTGTGACGGCCTCAACCCCGGGGTCAGGAGTTGACATCACCAACAACAATAATAACAAGCATAATTAAATCTGAATCATTATTAATATAACTACAACCCCTTTTCCAAGACCTTTTCCAAGTTTAAGTATGATTCAGGTTAAAACTATTACAAACCAACCTACTACAAAAATATGAACCCCACTATCTTAATACAGCAACTCAACAGACCATCCTTGGTCCAACACACTACCTCAGAGGAGCCTGACACGGAAGGCACTGGAACTCTGCCCTGACTACCGCGGAGGAATCTCCTAGGCATCTGTAATACATATATAAAATATTCTGCAAAGGTGAGCAATCAATTGCTCAGCAGTACCACTAAATGAATAACCATTAAAATGATTTAAAGTAAAGCAGTTATAGGAACATAATTCATAACTGCTAAGAAACAAATAAACATTGTATAAACTGGATATCAAAACTAGCATGCTTTGTAAAACAATATCATCAGTAGTGTGCTGTGTATAAATACTAGAGAATAATTCTAGCATGCCATTTTCATTTTCAAATCCACTGTATAACTCACTTGTTCCGTTACGAGAATCACAAAGCCAAATCAGATACTTACGGATATGTGAAGTCAGCTGATCAGGCTATCAACACCAGACGGCTCTAACTGCCATCCCATTTACCTGTTCCGGAACTCAGAGACTAGCTAGGTCTCTGATCTGCTGGACTAATCGGTTATATATTACGCGCAACCGAATTAGCCTCTTACGCCACCTCAATAGGCCTACTATGGCCCCTATGTATCCCTATCTGATCATTTTATCCAGTTTTCAAAACAATTGTACATATCTCATTTCAAAATAATTCATTTTGCCAGCACACATATAAAATCCATTCCACAATCATTTCATTCGAGATAGGTACCTTTCGAAGTTACTTTTCCCCAAAACAATTTGAAAATAGTGATTTATAACTACAGGGGATACGCAACCTAAAACGTTTATGTTCCATTATGAAAGTAAAACATTTAACTATTCATACGTACTGAACCATAAAAGAATGGTCAGGGGTACTTGCCTTGCAGAGCTTTACAAATATTATCGATTGACCTTGAATCGATTGGGGACACTCAGCTTATCGCTTTACTTTTTGACTATCCTGGATCTGACTTCCACGCTCAGGTCCTTCGCTTGGAGCCTCGCTGCGCTTGTCGACTAATCACTAGGTTATCTTAGTTCGATATCAATTCTCGAGTCCTTCGACTAGAACCTATAGAGCCGAAATACTCTATGTTAGGCGTCTATGTATGCTTGACATATCCTCTCTTTAATCCTACCCCGACGATAACAATCCCGAATCGCACATAAACGAATTATAAACACGCACACAATAATTAAGATTCACATATTCACAATCCGACTCTATACTCATATTCTGAAAATAAATATACCCGTCGTTATAAGAGAACAGGGTTATCCGATATAGTTACAAAATATTTTATTATAACACGCAGGTACGATTATAAAAGAGAGTTGTTAACCATTTATGGAAGGTTCATTCACAACACATCAGTACATTCCGTAAAGTATTTATAATTATGATTATACATGCCTAACTGGTAGTCCCGATAATCACAAGGTATGCCCCATATTTTTAAACCTACTTTTTGCGGAGAAAAAAAAATCGGGCAGCACTCCCTCTGTTTGTCGGTCTACCCGTCGAACACAATCGACGCCAACTACAATAACAAACACATTAATTCACAATCACAGTCCAACCGGTATCATCTCCGAAATTCACTTCACAAATCCCAATCTTCAATTCCACCCAATATATTATTATTATTCGCACTTTATATTTATTCATATTTATTTATTTGAAAATATTAAGACTCAGATATACATCATCATCGTCCACCGTCGGCTCGCCGAGGCTCATCGCCGACGGCGGCAAAAATTCGGTGGTGCTGATCATTACGGGTTTCCAAAGCGAATTTCCGCCGATTAAACTTTCGTAATCAACACAAATAAAATTCAGGAATCAAGAATATTTCATCGAATCTTATTTTCCGAAAATCCAGAAATCACTTCGAATAATTCCCAAAAGAAAAAGACTCGAAGTAACTCGCAAGATCACAGCCACCTGAATCCACACCATGGCAATTAGAACACAACAATCTGGACTGAAATACACACGCGTATGCATATATATATAGATATACATCAATAATCACAACTGAATCGAAGCAAGCGGCCAGCACAGGAGAGATAATCGGAAATGAGGAAGGCAGCGGCGAGCAGCTTACCGGTTAACACAGGGCCCACCGGAAAGTGAAAAGAACAGGGAAACCGAGACGAGTGGCAGGAAAGGAAAAGAGAGTGAGAGGTCTCGAGATATTGATGTTTAATTTAGTATTACCACTATGTGTCCTTCCCCTGTCTCTTCCACACAGCTCCAACTAATAGAAACTAAACACGTGCTAATAAGGATAAGAATGATAGTCTCTATCTGATTTGTTCCTTTATTGCCCCGATCTGACACCGCAAGGAAGCTATTAACGATATATATCCCGCGTTACATATCGTCAAAACAATTCCAAGATGATTTTAAAATTCTCGGAATATTCCAAAATTAAATAATTATGAGTTTCATAATTTTTGAAGAATTCGGGAATTAAATACAGATTTTACAAATAAATGCAATCAGAAAATCGTACAGGGTTAAATAATTGATGAAATATTATTTCTGAATTTTATAAAATCCCAAAAATAAATATTGAGATTATAAAGTCATAATTTTAGAGACAATACACATATTTACACAAATAAACTTGTATTAAATCTACTTTTAAAAGTGAAAACAATTAAATACAAGCCCATAATTAATTACATGAACCACCCTAAACACCGTAATTCACATACATAGATAAAAGTAAAACAACACATAGCTGACAAAAGCTATACACATATATTATTTATTTATAATTTCATAATTACAGTATAATTAAATATAAAAGTATACGAGTCGTTACATCATTTCCCCCTTAAAAAGATTATGTCCTCAGAATCTGATCTAACTAACCAAGTGAGGATATTTGTCAAGCATATCTGACTCTAACTCTTAAATAGGCTCTTCTATTCAAGGATCTATTCAAAGCATACTCACTATATACATAAACTTATTCCTAGGGATTCGCTCTTAACGAACCAAAATTCGGATCGATCATTCTATACAAAACAAATTCGTATGAGAGCCCCTTGGCTCTCAATCAACGACTTGGTTCGAATCAGGTACTTATCGCCTTAATATAGATACGCAAGACACATTATATATATACTGCAACTGCATCAGCCACGTCAACTCATGGGCAACTTTACCTATATTTATCAATACCTCGAACGGTTCAACACATTTAGGACTCTACTTGCCCCTTCTATTCAAGCTTAACCAATCTCTTTCAAGGTGAAACTTTTGCCTGTACCACGATCCTAATTCTATATATTCATATTCTTTCGATGGAAATCCGCTTTCTTTCTTTGTCTATTCCGAGCTGTTTCAACTCTCTTCCGAATCAATACCACTACACTTCTGAGGTACTGAATTAGCTTAGGACTTAATACTATCTCTACTTCCACTTCCTCTCAATAGAGTGAGGACCCACGTTTATGTCCATACAAGGTTTTGCAAAGTAGCATTCTCTTGCTAACATGATAACTATTAACATAGAAAACTCAACCCATAGTAGGTGATTACTTCAATTTCCTTTTTAAACCCAACATATATACTCTCCACATTTCTTATATTATCCAAATCATCTTTTCATTTTGACCCTTCATCTAAAGATGATAGGCGGTGCTCATTTTCAACTTAATTTCCAAACATTCGAACACCTCATACTCTTTCCCATCAGTTAAGGTTGAGAAATAATTTCATATACTAACTTCTCATCACCCTCAAGTAATTGACTTCATTTCCCCCAATTTCGAATTCTTTTTGTTAGCTCTTTAGGAATCTTGGTTATATATCTTTTACTGCACTGGCCCGGCTTGAGTGGTCGTTAATAGGATATCATAATCTTTTGATAATCTTAACCAAAATTTTATACCTTGAAATCTTAACATACGGTTTCCCCCTTTTCAACCTTCGTAGGGAAATCCTTGGGCGTTCTACACAGACTTTCTTAGTCCTTAGATAGCTGAGGATGTTATCAATAAATACAATTTGCTTTCCCAAGTACTCCTTATACACCATGTTCCTGGATTCCTTATAGACCAATGACACACTTATTACTCTGCACAATATCACCACGACTTGTAATGCTTATAACTCATCATAATCACAATCTTTGACATGTCCTCAGACTGTATCTTAAGTCAATCCTGTAGAATTTACACACTCTTTGAATTAGGTCACATAAATAATCAATTCTTTATAGAGGTTACTTATTCTTATTCGTCATTTTGTTAAACTCCTGATAATCAATACACAATCTCATAATTTCATTCCTCTTTCCTAGCAACATCACTGGTGTACCCCAGAGAACTATATCTAGTATGCTCACTTTCCTTTTTAATAACTTTAACCGTTATCAAACTAACTATTTCGTTCCACTGGCCTCCAGAGACTCCAGGGCATTTATTTATTACCCAAAATTCTTCTAGCTCTTAAGTATTCTCTTCTTCGTATCTTTACAGATGATGGATCTACCTTATATCCTTAGCTTATTATTTCTTTTCTCACATGATTAGAAGAATTTCTTATATTGCTTCTGCATCCAGAAACTTACCTTACTATTGGCTTCTACACACTTTATACTTTGCTTCTCTTAAAACCATTCCTTGCCATAATACAGGACAACCAACTCAATCCTAAAATCACATCAAACCCCTCTAGCTCGAAGGGTGTCAGATCAACTTCAACTACGTCCAACCTCTAAACACTTGATTTCTTGGTTCTTTTGAAAGTTCTATCTCTAGCTGAGCTGGATGTTGGCCCTTGGGATGTAGTATCTTGAATACCCGTTCTACAACTCCTTGTAATATGCCCACTCTTTCCATAATTGTGATACATAACTCCTGGATTTTCTGAATTACATTCCGATGCATAATGACCCTTATGTCCACACTTGAAACATTGCACATTCTTTTTGCACGCACCACTGCGTCTCCTGTCACATGACTTGCAATCCACTGCTCACTTGACTGACTGGGCTAGAGTGGAAACAACTGAAGTAGCACTAGATCTAGCCTAAAATAAACTTTATCTCCGGAATCTCTTACTCCTGTTCCAGCCAAACCAATTCTCAAATCCTTGAATGGATTCTCCTTGGTCTGCTTTATCCTTAACACCTTTCGACTTCCTTTTCTTATTACTTTCATCCTTAACAGTCAACTTCTGGTCACTTTCCATTACCAGGGCGGCCTGAACCAAAGAGGAGTATGTATTGAGTTGCAATGCCACAACTCCTCTACGAATTTCAGGCTTCCACCCTTGTTGGAACAACCTTACTTTCTGAATCCCCGTGCTTACATACTTAGGAACTAATCCGGCCAATTCTATAAATTTGGCCTCATACTCTAACACACTTCTTTCACCTTGTTTCAGTTCTAAAAAATCAATTTCCATTTGACTCGACATATAACGACCCGTATATTTTTATTATTATTTAAATGTGTAATTATGAAATAAATAATTAAATAAAATATTTGTGTGGGTTCAGTCAGTGGGTTATTACTCTGTCACTATGTGTATGTGATTACTAGTGTATGGAAGTGAATTGCGTGGTTAATTAATGAATTGTATGATTTTGTATCGTTGTTAAAAATGATGTTATTGCAGTTTTATTTCCATAAATACTTGGATTATCTCTAAAATTGTTTTTATAACTTTATAATTCTAATAATTATTTTTAGGACTTTATAAAATTGAGAAATCAATATTTCATTAATTATTTATTTACAAATGATTTTCTGAGTGTGTTTAATGGTAAAATTCATATTTAATTATGGAAATCTTCAAAAATTATGAAACTTATATTTTATTAATTTTGTATTATTCTGAGAATTTTAAAATTATTTTGAAAATTTTCGGGAATCGTTTCACCCACGCGTCATTTCGTTATTTGTTAAAAAGCGGGTACAAAAAGCACCTTAAAAAGTGTTTTAAAAATTTCGATAATTATGTCCTTGTAAACTTCGGGTTATTTATGACATTTTGATATTATTTTCATAATTTTCGGGTATTAATTTGCGTGCACCTCAGTCCGTTAATTTTAAGTTTCGGGACAAATTCGACTTTTAAATTCTCGTATATATCCTAAAATGCAACGTTGCAGTTTCTTATTAATCAGGGATGCGTGTCCCTTCCCTTGGGCAACACCTGTTAGCAGTTAAATAAAAAAAAAACCAATACCCCCCCACCCCCTTCTCTCGGTTCACTCCTCTGTTCTCTCTCGTTTACTCGATTCTCTCTATTCTTTTTCCTTTCGTTTCTTTCTCGCTGTGTTGCTTCCTGTCTCCCGGTAATTACTTTTGCCGCCTGCTTCTTCTTTTATGCTGTTGTTTCCTTCTGTGGCGCCGCCGTTACCGCAGCTTCCGGTATGGTGGCAGTGGTGCGAGATGTGTTGGTTATACATATATATATATATATTGTGTGTGACTGTGTGCATATTTGTGTGTGTGTGTAATTGTGTGTGCCTGTGATGTGGGTGTGTGTGTCCGTGTTGTGTGTGTACGATGGAGGTGATGGTTGTGCAGTGTGTGTGCAGTGTGTTCATCTCTGTTGAGCTCGGTTCTGTTGGTTTGATGTCAGGCCTTGCAGTTTGGGTCGGGTTGTTTGGGCCTCTTTCTGTTTGGGCCGAGGTTATGCAGTTTGGTTGATTATTACAAATTTGATTATTATTTCTTTTTCTGCAGGAAATAAATTGATTATTATTCGTGAAATAAAATGTTCATTGCGGGGAATAATAATATTAATCGGTATAATTTATTTGGGAACCCGTAGTATATCGGGCGCCAATAAATTGTGTCGCCATTGACGATGAACTTCGATGAGTCAACGGTGGACGGTGATGATATAATTCTGAGTCCTAATATTTTAAAATAAATAAATATAAAAATACGAATAAAATAAAATATATAATAATAATTAGTTGATTCAAATCAGTGGTTGGGAAATTGTGAAATGTGGATTGCGTGATTTGGTTTGGACTGAATTGATTGGTTGTGTTTGTGATTTGACATCGAATTGGGTCGACGGGTAGTCCGATAAATAAAGGAGACGCTGCTCGATTTCCGGTAAATTGAACTACGGAAATACGAATTGATGATTATCAAGGACATCGAGTGGCTATATATATATGTGTGTGTGTGTGTGTGTGTGTGTTTGTTTTATACGAAACTTGATTATACAATGTGATGAAATATTTTGCCAAATCGATAACCCTGATTTCGTAAAATTACGAGTATACGTATTTTCTGGAAACCAACACCGAACCGATTTTGAGAATATGAACCCTAATTGTTGTGTGTGTTATTATAGTATGTGTAATTACGAGTCGGGATTCGATATCGAATGGGTAGGTTGTTAGCGAGGATATGTCAAGCATACCTAGACGTCTAACGTATGTTATTTCGGCTCTGTAGGTTCTAGTTGAAGGACTCTAGAAGTGAAGTCCAACTAAAGACAACCTAGTGATCAGTCGACAAGCATAGCGAGGTTCCAAGAGAAGGACCTGAATGTTGAAGTCGGATCCAGGATAATCTGATAGTAAGGTGATAAAGCCGAGTGTCCAAGTTAGTCCAAGGTCGATTAGTAATAGTGGGAGAGCTCTGCAAGGCAAGTACCCCTGACCATTCTTTTATGGTTCAGTACGTATGAATAGCTAAATGTTTTATTTTTGTAATGGAACAGAAACGTTTTAAGTTGCGTATCCCCTGTAGTTATAAATCACTGTTTTCAAATTGTTTTGGGGAAAAGTAACTTCCAAAAACACCTATCTCTAAACGTGATTAAAAAGAAAGGAAGAGTTTTGAATAGTTTGTTGTGACTGAATGATTTTAAAAGGAGATAGGTGATAGTTATTTTGGAAACTGGCCCCTATATATCCCATATCTGATCGTTTTATCCAGTTTTTAAAACACTTGTACCTATCTCATTTCAAAATCATTCATTTTTCCAGCACACATATAAAATCCATTCCGCAATCATTTCATTCGAGATAGGTACCTTTCAAAGTTACTATTCCCCAAACCAATTTGAAAACAGTGCTTTATAACTACAGGGGATACGCAACTTAAAACGTTTATGTTCCATTACGAAAGTAAAATATTTAGCTATCCATACGTACTGAACCATAAAACAATGGTCAGGGGTACCTGCCTTGCAAAGCTTTACAAATATTATCGATTGACCTTGAATCGATTGGGGACACTCAGCTTTATCGCTTTACTTTTTGACTATCCTGGATCCGACTTCCACGCTCAAGTCCTTCGCTTGGAACCTCGCTGCGCTTGTCGACTAATCACTAGGTTATCTTAGTTCGATATCAATTCTTGAGTCCTTCGACTAGAACCTACAGAGCCGAAATACTCTATGTTAGGCGTCTAGGTATGCTTGACATATCCTCTCTTTAATCCTACCCCGACGATAACAATCCTGAATCGCATATAAACGAATTACAAACACGCACACAATAATTAAGATTCACATATTCATAATCCGACTCTGTACTCATATTCTGAAAATACATATACCCGTCGTTATAAGAAAACAGGGTTATCCGATAGAGTTACAAAATATTTTATTATAACACGTAGGTACGATTATAAAAGAGAGTTGTTAAATATTTATGGAAGGTTCATTCACAACACATCAGTACATTCCGTAAAGTATTTATAATTATGATTATACATGCCTAACTGGTAGTCCCGATAATCACAGGGTATGCCCCAAATTTTTAAACCTACTTTTTCCGGAAAAAAAAATCGGGCAGCACTCCCTCTGTTTGTCGGTCTACCCGTCGAACACAATCGACGTCAACATACAATAACAACCATATTAATTCACAATCACAATCGACGTCAACATACAATGACAAGTCATAAAAACAATTTTAGAGACAATCCACATATTTACACAAATAAACTTGTATTAAATCTACTTTTAAAAGTGAAAACAATTAAATACAAGCCCATAATTAATTACATGAACCACCCTGAACACCATAATTCACATACATAGATAAAAGTAAAACAACACATAGCTGACAAAAGCTATACACATATATTATTCATTTAATAATTTCATAATTACACTTTAATTAAATATAAAAGTATACAAGTCGTTACAAATATTCGGAGTGTAGCATGCAGTATTTACAGCTTCAGCCCAGAAATATGTTGGTAACTTAGACTCTTCAAGCCTTGTCCTTGCAGCTTCAATAAGTGATATGTTCTTCCTTTCTACTACTCCATTTTGTTGTGAAGTTCTTGCTGCTGAAAACTCATACAGAATCCCATTTTCTTCACAAAATGCTCTCATTACAGAATTCTTGAACTCAGTTCCATTGTCAATCCTGATTTTTCTAACTTTGAAATCAGGATGATTATTGACTTTCCTTATGTGATTGATGATGATTTCACTAGCCTCATCTTTAGACTTTAGGAAATATGTCCAAGAGAACTTTGATAAATCATCTACAATTACTAGGCAAAATCGTTTCCTTGAAATGGATAACACATTGACTGGTCCAAATAAATCCATGTGTAGCAGTTGCAAAGGTTCTTCAATTGTTGAATCAAGCTTCTTTCTGAATGATGCTTTAATTTGTTTTCCTTTTTGGCAGGCATCACACAATCCATCCTTTGAAAACTCCACTTGAGGAATGCCTCTAACCAATTCTTTCCTTACTAGTTCATTCATGGTCTTGAAGTTTAGATGGGATAGCTTCTTGTGCCATAACCAACTTTCATCCTGACTTGCTTTGCTGAGAAGACAAGTAACAGATTCTGCATTTGATGAGTTAAAGTCATCTAGGTACACAGTTCCTTTTCTCACACCAGTGAGAACCACTTTGTTGCTCCTCTTGTTAGTCACAGCACAGGCTTCTGAATTGAAGGTTACTGAGTTGCCTTTATCACAAAGCTGGCTGATACTCGACAAATTGTGCTTGAGACCATCCACTAAGGCAACCTCCTCAATGATGACATTGTCTTTTGAAATCAAGCCATATCCCACAGTATAACCCTTGCTGTCATCTCCAAAAGTAATACTTGGGCCAGCTCTCTCCTTGAACTGTGTGAGCAGGGTAGAATCACCAGTCATGTGTCTTGAACAACCACTATCCAAGTACCATAGATTCTTTCTGTTTCCCTGCACACATCAAAATCAAATCAAGTTGATTTTGGTACCCAAGTTTCCTTGGGTCCTTCCTTGTTAGCTTTCTTTTTCTGTTCCTTAGGTTTGATCTCATTTGACTTGGGGATATCAGATTCATCCTTATTCATTTGAGTTGGACCTTTGAAACCATTCATTACAATGCAACAAGAATTACAGAAGGGGGTTGAATGGAATTCTTGAAACTTTTTCACAAAGATATAAAATGTTCTATCTTAATAATATATAATTGTGTGAATTGATTTGCAACCTGCGGAATAATATCTTGGAATGAATCAAGACACAAGTAATTAAAAACACAAGTCTTTAAAAACTTTCTGGTGGATTTAAATGTATCCACCAGAGATATATATTATATCAAGAGAACTCTGTGTAGCAATTAGCTCACAGCTGCTTAAAAATTTGAAAAACTAAGTTTACAGAGAATGCTAAGAATACAGCTTACAAATGTTTTTGAGAATAATAATCTTGCTCAGTTGCTTGTTGTTCTATTTACTACTTCTTGGTTTATATAACACCAAGATTACAAAGTAGTAAGACAAGATAATAAAACAAAAACTATCAAGTCTAATACTGTGCTACTTCATTATTCTATTCCAGCATCTTTGAATATCTTCATAATAGCATGGAAATGAAAATGCTTCTTTGTTCTCTAAAACCCAGTTGAATAGGCTTCCACATTCCATTTGCATACACTCGACGCATGTGACTGTGTTGTCACTGTCAACAGATGTTTGAATTCTTTATCCATCGGGTTCAAAATTATCCGTCGGGTTCATGATCATCTGTCGGGTTGCCTTGTTGATCATCCGTCGAGTGGCATTGTTGTTTATCCGTCGGGTAGCTATCTGGCACTTGACTTCATTTTATTTATGCAGAATTTCAAGACATCATATATGTACAATTAATCAACCTATTTTGCATATTTAGTTAAAGTCAACATGACTTGAGTACTACTACAGAATCTAAACAATGTGTATGTAGAAATGTGCTACAGACTTATTGTTACACAAGCTACTCACTCGATGGATAATAAATCATCATCCGTCGGGACTATATTGAGTCGTCCGTCGGGACTATAATTCTTATCCGTCGAGTGCTACATTTTTCACTAAATAAAATCTACCAAGGTGTTTTATTAATGAAATCATCAAGTTCACAACATATCCACAACAATCTCCCCCAATTTATTTCTACTGGAATTGTAGCCATAAATTAAGAGAAACTTGATGATAACAAAATACCCTAAAGAATACAACTTTGGAAGTAAGTAGATAAAACTGTAAAGTGCTTCCATTAACAAAATGTACAAAGATTTGTTCACAGTCATTTTCAAGGTGCTCCTCTAGCCTGAGCAGATTAATCTATTTCCTTGAAGATCTGGATCTCTTTCCAAGCTTTCCAAGCAATGGAAGCCTCTCTAATAGCAATTCATCTACACCAAGCACAATAAACAGACTTGCTTCAAAGTCTAGTGACAGTACAAACCTCCTCTTCTACTCAACTTGCTGATAACAAAAAGGGGGAGAAAGAAACCTCTTCTAAGGGGGAGAAAGAAAGCTCAATTATCTTATTCAGTCAAGGGGAATCAAAAAGTAAGGGGGAGCAAAAAGTGCTCAATGTTTAAGTAAAGCAATTGTGCCAACAATTGTTTTCACAAAGCCAACTCATAAAGATAACATAGATCTAATCAAAGAAGCAGCAGCCAATTTGAGAGTAGCTGAGAAGAAGCAATTGAGTCCAATCAATTGGAAGAAAATTGATGAGAACATCCAGAAGATATTTGCCCCAACACAGAAGCCAGACAAAGTTTTCAATCATCACTCTAAAGTTATGAAAATCTCTGTGAATAATATCAGTATGAACTATCTGGAAAGGGGTCAAACTTCCTGTGTCAAGTCTCCAAAAAAAGATCTCATCATGAAGGACAAATGGAACTATCCTAAGGTTTCAGATAAGAATCATATGGATACAGTGTTTGAGAAACCAAAGCCAGATGAAAAGAAACTGTTGTCAAGGTCTATTGCATTCTACAAGGATCCAGCTGATTCAGCATTGAAAAGAAGAATTGCCAAAATTTATAGAAATGGTAAGGAGATTTGTGTGGTGGTTGGACACCCACTGTTTGTGGAAGCTAAGAAGGAAGAGAAAGAAATAATCAGGCTAGAGTAGAAGCAAGCTGCTTTGGATGCTAAGAAGCAAAAGCAGAAAAAAGAACAAGCTGCTATCTTGGCCAAGCTTCAAGCTGTGAAAACCACAACATAACCTCCTGTACAACCAACTGTAATTACTGAACCTAAGGATCTGAAAATGCAAGAAGAATCACAGCAGAAAAGAAGATTTAGATACAAACTTCATTCAAAGAGGAAAGTGAACTTTAATGATGAGGAATTGGAAGATCAGTTTCCCAAAAAGTCTACAACTACAACTCAGACATCAAAACCCTCAGTGGTATTTGAAGAATTCAAAGTGGTTGATCCAACAAGAAACATTTATGGTGAACCAATTGTTCCTAAGAATAAACCAGTAGACTGGGATAGTTTACCAATTCCTGAGCTAAATTTGCCCATCTTGAAGACAAAGAAGACAAAGACTAGAGCCAGCAAGAAAGTGAAGCATGTATCTCTCAAATCCAAAGCTCTAACCAAATCCCAACCCACATTCAACAGGAGAGATCTCATGTACATTTGTAATATCAAAGAATTTCCAGACTTGAATCTCTACTTGAATGAATTTGAAAAAGTAAGAGGAATTGATGCTTACAGACATCTTCCGGAAAGACTGGTATTTAAATACAAGATAGGGAAAGAGATGACATGGCCTCTTCACAGGATTCTCCAAGAAAGCCAATTTATTCTGATTAAAGTCTACTCATCCTTCAAGAAGAACTTTGGATACAATGTGACTGCAAGAAGAATAGTTCTAAAGAGGATTAAGGAACTAAGGAGTATTAGAGCCAAAGATGCACTTCCAAAAACTATATCTATTCCCTTTACAGGAAAGAGAGTGCATCTAAGGCCCTATTGGCTGATGGAGTTCATGGATGACAAAGGTGTCAGAAGATTCTTCAGATTGGAGGACCAATTGAGTATCTCTAGCAATGAGACTCTTTTGGAAATGCAGGAAATGTTAAATCTCTCATAAGAGATCCATTACAGACCTCATTTATTAAGTTCGTAAACATAAAGTTGTGCTGCTGAATTTATTGTAGATAATCACTTGTTTGATTAGATTATAGCAACCTCAATATTTATATTAATAAAACAATATATTCCTCAAATTATTTTATGTCTATTTTGATTCCGTATAACTAATGAAGAACTTGAAGCGAATAAAAAAAGATTGGAGGTATCGTATTCAACCCCTCTTGTACGATACTTTGGGACTAACAAACATACTTTCTTGGATCAAAGGATGAAGCAGGTGAAATCATCATCAATGACATTAGGCAAGTCAACAATCATCCTGATCTCAAAGCTAGAAGAATAAGGAGTGACAATGGAACTGAGTTCAAGAATTCTACACTGAGGTTGTTTTCTGAAGAAAATGGAATCATGCATGAGTTTTCAGCTCCAAGGACACCACAACAAAATGGAGTGGTTGAGAGAAAGAACATATTATTGATTGAAGTTGCAAGAGCTATGTAGCAGAATCAAAGTTGCCAACATATTTTTAGGCTGAGACTATCAACACTACATGTTACAATCAGAATATTTCTTTGATCAATCAATCCAAAGTCCTGAATCCTTATAAATTGTTCAAGAAAAGGAAGCCAACAATGACCGTTCTTCATATTTTTGGATGCAAATGCTATATTCTAAGGAATCAAACTGACCAACATGGAAAGTTTGATGCGAAAGCTGATGAAGGTATCTTTGTTGGATATACTCTTAGAAAAGCATATAGAGTGTACAATCTGAGAACCAATATTTTTATGAAATCTGTACATGTTGTGTTTGATGATAAAAAGATTGAAGGACTGAAAGATGAAGGTTTCCATGAAAGTGTCAAATTTGACAATGTTGAGATGTACTATGATGACAATGATGATGAAAATGGTCTAGAAGGAGTGGCAAAAGAATCTTCAAACTTGCCATCAAATAAAGCAACAGCAGTTGATGCACAGAGTGTAACACCCCCAAATCCGGGGTCAATGGATTTGGTCGTCACTATGAAACCTCAATCCAAATTAACCTGTTAAATCAATAAATAAATGCTAGCGGAAGATATTTATCATCTATGACCCCAATTAATCCAAGATCTTTTAAGGTTACAGTTCTAGAAACAAGATATCCAAATTCCACAAATAAATTTTTCACTTCCTTTTAAAACTCTTTTCAATAATTCTCAATCTCAAAACTTAACCTGCTAGTATAAATTCGAAAAGAAATATACTAGTCCCAACTATAAAATACACAATTATAATATAATATAATATAAACAACTCTATACAATAAAACTTACACTAGTCCTCAAACCCTGGACCAACCACCTTCCAAAAGCTTCTTCTTTGCTTCCTCGAATTACGCGGCTAAACAGCGCAAGCTAATCCTCACTGGAGGTTAAATTTAAAACAGGCAAGTATGAGCGAAAGAAATGCTCAGCAAGTTCATTATAGTATATATATAGGGCCTTTTTGATATAAAACCGACATCTGTAATAGCGTAGAATATTTTAAAATCATAATTGCTGAAACAAAAAATTCTAGTTGAGGAACCCCAGAATTGGTTCCTTACATGTATTCAAAACCCTTTTTGATATTTTCGAGTGAAATGCTTCAGCCATACTTTGAATCTTAATGAGAATAAAACTCGTAAAACAGTGTTTACGAAAATATCGTAAACCACAATAACAAGAAACAATGATTATAGAATGAAACATAAATTTTACTCAAAACCGAACTCTTGATATTAATACTCATTTTGTTGTCATATCAAATTAGATATCAATACGAACTTTGATGCTCACAACATCCCATACTGAAGTCAACATCAATCATCTATACTAATACCACCTTTGATATTTAACAACAAAGTAAGTATCAGCATAAATCAGAAACTGAATTAAAACTGCATTTCACCTTTAATCCAAAACAGAAACGGTTGATAAATAATTTATTCTATGATTATCAAAAATGATATGATAATTTAGATTAGGATCATTCTTCGACGGACGTACTATCATATGCTGATCAGCCCGTGTGATAGTACTAGGTCATGATTCGTAGAAACATGTCCCCAAAACACGAGTACTCAAATAAAAAGGCAATATACCTGCTTGTGGCAAATATTGTGTCATAATATTCCATATGACACTTAGAAATAGCCCTCCGCTAGACCGTCCGTCCCAATCACGTATGCAATTATGATCCAATCTTAAAATATTTTATTGAGAGGGGTCATAATAATCGACACCCAAAATAATTTTATTCCCCCATTTACTTGGGTAGGAATACTCGGAACCAAATCATCTTTCTCAAAATCCAAAACATTTATAAATCCAGTAATTTGATAAGTAAAATCACTTAGCTACTCTGAACATAGAATAGCATGAGAGTACTTGCATACACAAAACCATTTAATTCAGCGATATGTACAACATTTATCTATCCCGAACTGAGGAAAGCAATACTTGCATGATAAGATTTAAAATAAATTTCACTTAAACAATAAGTGATGATAGGGATACTTGCCTTTGGGTTTTTAGTAGTTAGTCACACTCGCAAACACGCATCTATTCTGACATTCTGTCTTAAGACATCACCGTCTTTATTCTACTAATTCTTTGGTCTGCTGCTCATGCAGTGCTGCAACCCAATATTCCATACTATTCAACTCTAGTCTTCATCCATTTCATTTGTTCCTGATCGTCTTTAAAGACTCGTATCTATAATTAAAAGACACAAATTTAATCGCCTAAACGATAATGACTCGACGAACTACGCGTCAAAACCCTATTGTCTACCCATACGATAGCCCACACATAAATAAAACAGACAAACACAAGACACTTGACCCACATATGACTCGGTTCGTCAAAACAGTCGACTCGGTATGTTTAAAACTCGAATCGGGTTAAAAATATGATTTTTCAGTCACTACGCGACTCAAAATCGATTTACAAAATAAGCGACCTTTCGAAATAAAAGGTTTTGGGTCTCGAAAGTATTTTTAGTGAAAGCGGAATATTTTTCTGAGTATATACGCGTTCGTTTTGTATTAAACGGACGAACAATTTATTTATCACGAATAAAATACAAATTAAATCAATTAATAATAATAATAATAATTGATTTTTAAATACCAAAATATAATTTTAAAAGCTCAAAATAATTTTTAGAAATTATTTGGCTTTATTATAAATAATTATACTTTATGTAACCATTTATAAACAAAATTAATGAATTAAATGAATTAATCAATTAATTAAACTCATAAATAATTAACTAAAATAAATTATACATAATCAAATCAAATTTGGATTTTTGAAAATAATAAAAGCAAAATAATTTTCTAGAATTACATTAATTCAGTTATTTATTTAAAAATAATTAACTGAATCATTTTTGAATTTAAAATACATTTAAGAAATAAAAATTCGAATTTTGATTTATTTTTAAAAGAAAATCTGCACAAACAGATTTCTGGATTTTGTAATAGGAGAAAACGGATCGAACCCGGGTCAGAATTGAAAAGAAACGGGTCAACGGAGTGCGTTTCCGGGTTGCCAAGTACACGAAGAACTCGCCGGAAAATCTACATATTCCGGTTCCGGCAACACCCCGAATGCATAATTAAATCTCGATTTTCAGTCAAAATCAGTCCCATTTATCCTCCGCCCTCACAATAACACAATAGTAAACAATTTAATACATCTAAAATCCCGACCAAAAAATCAAATTCCGGTAACTTACAAACAATTTCATAAAAATAACATGAAAATATTTGTTATTCTAATTACAATCCTCTACTCAATAAAACAAAAAATATCTGAAAACAATCAAGCTAATAGTAAATCCGGCGACCAAGAAATTTTCCGACAAGTATCCAAATTGATCTAAAAATTCTCAGAATTTTACATAACAATATAAAGACGGGGATATGTATTTACATCACCAAAATTAACAACTCAATCAAATTTAAGGATTTCGAAATAAAAATTCGAATATAAAAGTTACCCAGATCGGGTGTTGAAAGAGAGTTGGAATAGGCGAGGAAGAGAAGGTATTTTCTTGAAAAGAAATAACTACGGAGAATTTAACCGGGAAAGAAAGGAAGAGTGACGGTGGAAGGGGGAAAAGCAGACGAGAGAGAGAGAGAGAGAGAGAGAGAGAGAGAGAGAGAGAGAGAGAGAGAGAGAGAGAGAGAGAGAGAGAGAGAGAGAGAGAGAGAGAGAGAGAGAGAGAGAGAGAGAGAGAGAGAGAGAGAGAGAGAGAGAGAGAGAGAGAACTATAAATAAGAACCATAATTCCAATAGTAGTGATTAATATTGACATAATAGAAGTAAGTGGGTCGATCAAGTAACCGAATTCTAAAGAAAAATCATTATTAATGATCCAAGACCATACATATTGATAGATAGAACTACCATTTATTTGTTGAATAGACAGATTGATCGAAAAAATCATGACTATACTTAATAAAAAAACACTTTGAAAAGCCCACATACGGCGAAGTCTGGGGTGGTTTGCGTGGGATTAGATTAGGGGGGGTTGGTTTACGTGGGTAGATTTAGGATAAAATTTTGTTTTCTTTGTTTTTCTCTTTTTGTTTAAAAAAAAACTTTAACAGCAGGACACGTACAGGATATAGGATATGTATCTGGTAATAAGAAAAAAAACAAGACACGTGTAATGGAATTGACATGCACCCCTGCACAGCACGGTTCCGTCCCATTTTTACGTTTTAACGAACCAACTTACGGGTAAAAATAACCCGAAAAACTACCGAAGTAATTTTAAAATTTCCAGAATAATTAAAAAATAGTAAAATAAAATATTCATATTTTTTAAATTATTTTTTAATCGCGCATCATACCCGCATTTCGTGATTTAATGAACAAACTTGCGAGCAAAACTAACTCGAAAAATTACCGAAATACTTCTAAAATTCTCGGAATATTTAAAAACTACTAGAATAAAATTCTCATAATTTTTAAAATATTTTTGACTCGCGCGCTATACCCGCATTTATTGATTTAACGAAAAAACGTGCGGGTGAATATAATCCGAAAAATTTCCGGAACAATTTTAAAATTCTCGAAATATTGAAAACTTAAGGAAATATAAGTTTCATTATTTTTGAAATGTTCTTGAATTTAATACTAAATTTATAGTTAAATAAAATCAGAAAATCATTTAGGGATAAATAATTAATGAAATATTGTTTTCTAAATTTTATAAATTCCCAAAAATAAATATTAAAATTATAAAGTCATAAAAATAATTTTAAAGGTAATTTAAATATTTATGAAAATAAATTTTCAATAAAATCACTTTTAAAGACAAAAATAAAACGATACGACTCAGTAATTAATAATACAATAATCCTCAATCATAACTGAGTCACACACAATTAATATTACATAAACCACATAGCTGACAGAATATCCACTAAATCCCTAATATTACCAAATGAACTCAATTTACCGATATCAATAAAATGATCGGCTTTCAAATAAACTTTTGAAAATAATACATTTAAGTAAATATTTTCAGAAATTAACAAGGATTGATACAATACTTAACAATTAGCACATTACCATTTAATACACGAACTCGTCAAATAGGAATAAAATATCCACCATTTTACTCCTTTCAAATCATAAAATCACATAAACATATTCAAATAATAATAATAATAAATCTGAAATATACGGGATATTACACAGAGTGCTGCATCCGTTGAAAGACAAGGTGTAGCATCCGTTGAAAGATAAAGTGCATCATCCGTTGAAAGACAAGGTACTGCATCTGTTGAAAGACAGTGTGCATCATTCATTGAAAGACAAAATACAACATATATTAATGATCATTCTAGATCACTGTTTGATGGAACCTCATCTTCAAATCAAAGATCCACCAACTCAGGGGGAGTTTCAACTAGTCAACACTCAATCACACATCAAGACACCATGAGGCCACTCCATCGAGAGTAAATCTACCATCTCAAAGAAAATGAACTAAGATTATCCATTTGAACTGATCATTGGTGATGCAGCATCTAGAGTGCAAACAAGGAGAGAAACTCAAGATGAATGTCTGTACATTAGCTTTTTATCACAGGAAGAACCAAAGAAGGTATAAGAGGCTCTAATGGATCCATATTGGGTTTTAGCTATGCAGGAAGAGCTAAACCAATTTGAACGAAACAAAATATGGAAGCGGGTACCCGAACCTAAAAACAAGAATTTTATTGATACTATATGGGTATTCAGAAAAAAGATAAATGAAAATGGCATAATCATAATGAACAAAGCTCGATTGGTTGCAAAAGGATACTCTCAACAGGGGAATAGATTTTGATAAGACATTTGCTCCAGTTGCAAGACTTCAAGTTATCAGAATCTTTCTAGCCTATGCAGCCTATGCCAATTTCGAAGTCTATCATATGGATGTGAAAAGTGCCTTTCTGAATGGAGATTTGAAGGAGGAAGTCTATGCCAGTCAACCTTAAGGTTTTGAAGACCCCAACTTTGTAGACTATGAATACTATCTATTAAAAGCACTTTATGGATTGAAGCAAGCACCTAGAGCCTGGTATGAAACCTTGTCAAAGTTCCTTTTAGATAATCACTTCACTAGAGGTACCGTTGACAAAACTCTTTTCTTTAGAAATGTAAATGGCTCTAGTATAATTGTTCAAATTTATGTAGATGATAGAATATTTGGCTTGTAGATGATATACTTTGCAAAAAGTTTTCCAAATTAATGCAAAGCAAATATGAAATGAGCATGATTGGAGAACTAACTTATTTTCTTGGTTTACATGTTAAGCAAGTTAGTAATGGAATATTCATTTGTCAAAATAAAAATATTCATGATATTTTAAAGAAGTTTGACTTAATGGATTGCATATCTGCAAAAACTCTCATGGCCACTGCCACTAAACTTGAATTGAATACAACTGAAAAGTCTATGGACATTTCAAGCTATAGAGGTATGGTTGGCTTACTTTTATATTTGACAGCTAGTAGGGCAGATATAATGTTTGTTACATGTCTTTCTGCTAGATTCCAAGCTGATCCTAGGAAATCTCATTTAATAGCTATTAAGATAATTTTCAGATATCTCAAGGGTACACCAAAACTTGGCATCCGGTACCCCGAAGATTCTGGTTTTGATCTAATTGGCTATTCATATACAGATTATGCAGGTTGAAAGATTGAAAAAAAAAAGTACAACATGGGCATGTCAATTTCTAGGAAATAAGCTGGTGTCCTGTTTAGTAAGAAACAATACTTAGTTTCTACTTCTATAGGTGAGGATGAATATATTATTGCTCGTAGCTGTTGTGTACAGATTCTATGGATGAGAAATCAATTGTTGGATTATGGCCTACATGTGGACAAGATTTTAATTTTCTGTGACAATACAAGTGTCATTTCCATTACTGAAAATCTTGTTCAACATTCAAGGACAAAGCACATTGACATCAAGTATCATTTTATAAGGGAACATGTTATGAATGGTACTGTGGAACTTCATTTTGTTCCAAGTGAGCAGCAACTTGCAGACATCTTTACCAAGACACTTGATGAATCAACTTTTAATAGGTTGGTAAGTGAGTTAGGTATGCTAAACTACTCTTCATTTACTATTTTTGATGTCTATGCAACTTGTAATGCATCCAGAAATAAATTTGATTGTCTTGATCAAGTCTTAAAAAAGTGAAATTTTGGCTAAGTCAAAATTACTCTTTCAACGGATAAGGATTATCCGTTGATAGTCAAAGATATTTCTAGATACATTATCCCTTAATGGATAATGGTATATTAGACATTCATTGATCAATCATAACCGTTGATTCGAAAAAATATCCGTTGATATATACTTACAGCCATGTATGTATAAGTTGATGGACAATTTTAGAATTTCTACAGTTTACTTTATTTTTAAATGGTTATTTTTGGCATATATCATTGGATATTTATTTTTATTTTTAATCATTTGTGTGTCTTAATTTGGGAAAGTATAAAAGCCTATTTCATTTACAGATCTCACTTTTATCTTTCTCTAATTTTCAAGGAAAATTTTACTCTCTTTCTTCCCCAAAACCCTATTTCACTCATAACTGCAAACTTAGCAAGAACGACACCACTTATGAAGATTATGTCTCAGACAAGATTCGTGTATGAGAAGAATAACTTTGTTGCTATGGTGGACAAGAGTGTTGCACCTGAGGACTATCACAAGATTATGGAGTTCATTAGCAACTGCAACAGCAAACTCAAGTACTCTATACTCGAGTAACCAGTTATCTTCTGTGAAGTTTTATAGGAGATTTGGACCACTGCTATCTTTGATTCAAAAGATATGACCATTACCTTTACTCTCAAAGGTAACAATTGTTGTGTAAATTCTGGTATTGTCCAATCATACTTTAAATTGCCTGAAAATAACATAGTTACTCCACACACTTACACTGATGTTATTAACATGCTTAAGTCCATGGGCTATGCTCTAGACACTGCTAGTCTAGGTAGCATTAAGAGAAAATGACTTAAGGAAGAGTGGAGTTATTTGTGTGATGCTTTTATTAAAGTATTTTTTGGTAAAATTAGCAATTTTTATACTAGCACCTCTGCATTATTTAACATGCGTTATATGCTTCTGTCTGATAGTTACTTTAATTTTAGAAACTATGTCATGCTAGAGATAGGGTATAAATTTGGGGATATTCAGAAGAGACCTAGAAATGTGTACAATGATAGATTTTTCATGATGTTAGCTAACCATATTTCTAAGGATTTGAAAATTGAAAACCCAAACAACAAGTTAGATTTTTGGCTTCAAGAGAAATGGGTGCTTGCAGATCTTATCAGGAATAAATTCAATAGTGAGGTGCCTCTCAACTATCTTTCAATCTTTGAGGCACCTCAGGTAAGTCATGTAACCACTTCTATCTATATCTCTTCCCAATCTCAGATTTCTTTGCCTTCAACTGTGGCTATGGATTCTGTGACAGTGACCAAACAGATTCCTACCCAAACCACTAAACCAAAAGTTTCTAAATCCAAATCAAAGTAACACACCTCTAGTATCTCTCAAAAGAAACTAGTTGTAGAAACACCCAAATTACTTGAGGGGGTGATCAGGGTGGTGAGAAAGGTAAGGGACGGGGTTAAAATCAAAGAAGCCCGAAAGATAAAGAGGGTGAGGTTAGTGTAACCCAAGCTAGCCACCCTGTAGTCTCCCAAAAGACTGTAGTGATACAAAAGGAAATTAGCACATCCCTAGTTGTATCCTCCCAAAAGAATTTGACTATTGAAATATGCTCCCAACCAGAAGCAAAAACTAAAGGGGTAGGGACACTAAGGACCTAGCTCAAACTTATAATTAGAAAGAAGAAATAAAAAAACCATGGGGGAGTCACAGGGTGCACACATAGTGCAAACTCAAGTCACAGACTTGGTATCTGCACCTTCTCAAATTCAGCTTGAAGTGGCTCCAGTAAATTTGGAGTCACAGTCCCACTCTTTAACAATTGATATACCTCAAACACAAAACTCTCCAACTATCTCTCTGAATGTAGACATCAATTCTACATCAATTCCCGATTATCCATCTATTAAACTCTTGGAGAAGCCCAATACTCAAACAATTGATCATCATCTAATTGATGATATGTTGGATCACTTTCCATTTCTTTCTCAAACTTTTGAAGGGTCTTGGAACCAAAACTTAAAATAAATCTCCACAGACTCCACAATAATTTTAAATCCTATTTCTCTTATTTCTTCTTCATCAACGGATAACCATCATCCCTTGATAAGTGATTATCCTTCAACGAATATGCTTCACAACAATTATTAATTAATAGTGACAACTACAAATTCAACTGCTATTTTACAGCAGTTGACAGTCACTGCACAAATACTTTATATTTTAAAATCTACTACAAGTGCAGATGACTTAATAGTTGTTCAATCACTTCTAGGATTGAGGGAAAGGAGTGAACTGAGTGAGAGGTTGGGTTGCTCCCAAATAAAAGGAGAGGCTGAGAGTTTAATAATGCGCACTATTTTTTCCAGTATGACAAAAATGAGTGAGGGGAGTTACACCTTAGTAGGTAAAGGTGAGGGTGTGAGGATAGTGAACCAGGGGGAGCCCCTGATGCAAAAATATAAATAAAATGAGAGAAATGCAGGTCCAGGAGGAATAAGGGTGGCAGTCATTTCTAGTGAGTCAATGAACGTCAGTGATGCTGAAAAAAAAAGACTATATCCACAAGAATATAGACTGTTATAGATTCCATTTCCTAGTATGCTAAGACTTTTACTCATCCCGTTATAGCCTATCAAACACTGGTTGTTCATGTCAATGGGGAGGAAGGGAGGACATTGAATTTATTTCACACAATTGAATCAATGCAAATGGCCAAAGATGCAATTTCAACCTTGCCTCCTACAGCTGATGTTAATACTAATTTTGGAGCTGATGCCGATACTGATGAAGAGTTTGGTGAAGAAACTGGCATAATTATAGGGGGAGATGCAGGCCCTAGTTCTACAATAAACACTCCCAATTGGATTCTTAGGAAGGAGTGCAGCTCTCATCATTTCAACTCCACTCTATTTAACTCATAAATCAAACTCCAACAGCTTTAGCAGTCACTTCCAGTGCTTATGCAAGGTCACTTCTGCAAAGCCCATCTAGAATCCCTCTAACTACACACAATTCAACACCTCAAACAGGCTCTAGATGTGGATGATCTAAAACTCTCCATTGATGAAGTCGAGATGGATTTGTACACAAAGCTGGATGAGAAGCTTCCTGCAGCAACAATGAGAAAAATTCAGCAGAAGCTCACGAAAGAAGGAGATCTTTCAAGAGAAGTTGAGGTCTTGGAAAAAAGAATGATTACTGTTGAAGATTCCTTGATCAAGATACTTCAAGCTCAAGAAACTCAAACCCAGTTGCTCCAGCAACAGGTGGATGCACAAACTTCAACTTTTACACTTCTACTTGATGATAACAATAACAAAAAGTGGGAGAAGGATGTGCATAATCAAGTCACAAAGGTAGTTCCTTCTATTACTTTGCCAAAGCCACCAGTAAAGGTGGAGTTGAATAGCATAGACCTCATCAACCTAGCTGCAGCTGAGTTAAATCTTAAGGAAAAGCAAGAAAACTAGATAAAAGAATTGCTCAAGTGTTTGGCTCAATTGCAAATCCTTCATAAATTATGAATCATATCACGCAGTTGAGGCCACTTAATTCAAGACAAAATGAAGCCGATAAAAGGTGCAAAGGGAGAAATATCAATTACAAATGAAATCAAGCCCATTGTGGTACTCAAGCCAAAACCATCAACTTATAGATTCACAAGCACACACCCAACAGCTAGATTATTCACCTCCAAGGCCTGATAAGCAGAAACTTATGGGCAAAACAATTGCTAGCTACAAGACAACTAAGGATGTAGCCTTGAGGAATAGAATAACAAGAATCTATAGACATGGACAAATGATCTGTGTAATGAGTGAGCATCCTCAGTTTGTAAAAGCAAATAAAGAGGAAGACATGAGAATTAAGCTATTGCCAAAGCCAAAGAAAAATCAGGCTGCTAAGGGAGCTCAAAAGAAAATTAAGAAGCCTGCTACTACAACTGAGAAGAAAATAGCTAATAAAGAAAAAAAGGAGAATCCTGAGTGGAAAATAGGCAAAAGAATAAAGATGAGACATGGTCGATGGGCAAGTAGAATTCCGGAAGAAAAGAGTGAGCCATCTCAATCTATTCATACAAGTCAACCAACTGTGCCCATTGTGGAAACTACTGAAATCAAGGTCAATCCTGAGGTAAACTTTCATGGTAAACCTATAGTGCCAAAGAATGAACCTATAGATTATGAGAGTTTAACAATTCCTGATTTAAACATACCTCTACCAATCAAAGAGAGAACTTCAAGAAGGAAGAGCAAGCCAACCTTACCTCCAACCAAAGCCATCTCAAGACCAAAGAAGCCCACTGTCAACAAAGGTGATCAACTCTACATCTGTGACATCAAAGAATTTTATGATATTGAGCTCCATCTGGATGAATTGAAAGAAGTAAGAGGAACTGATGCTACTTTCAGACTTCCATAAATATTGGTGTTCAGATACAGGGGTGGTTATGAGATAATATGACCATTCTACAGGATTCTTGATGAAAGCTACAATGTATTGGTCAAGGTATTTTCCGTAATAAATAAAGACTTTGGGTTCTCAAAGGTTGCTAAGTCAGAAATACTCAAGAAGATAAGCCAAATCAGACAAATCTAGAGAGATCCTAGTGCACTACCAAAGGTTCTAACTATTCCAAGTACTGGGGATATAGTGCACATAAAACCTTAGTGGATCATGGAGTTTAGCGATGAGAAGTATGTCAGAAGATTTTTCAGAATTGAAGATCCGCTTAAAATCTCAAGTAATGAAACTCTCAAGGAAATGTAGGAGATGTTGAATATCAATGAAGAAGATAAAGCTAGATTTTACAGACAACTCCAACTCCAGATTGAGGAAAATATTGAGAAGTTGGGAAAGAAAATAAGGGAATAAATGAAAAGAAAGTGATGTACTCATAATAGAGGAGCACCATGATAATGGCATGTAAACTTTCTTTAACCTTCTTTATACAATTCTATTTTAATACAGCACTTTGTAATTTATCTATTTTAATGTATTATTTTTATAGGGTGTTTTATTATTATCATGTCAACCTGAATTTATGCTTATAATTCTATTAAACATAAATTGGGAGATTGTTAAAAATTATGTTGTAGTCTTGATGATAATTCACCAAAATACCTTAAGTAGATTTATTAAGTGTCAATAAGTAGCCTTCAACGGATAACCACAGTTATCTATCTGTTGAAGGAGTAGCTTATATTAATAAATATGTAGCACATTCTATAAAGTATAATAGCTAAGGGGTTGGGAATTTTAGTTATTTATATGTCATGTTGACTAATAGTAAGATATACAAAATAGGTGGGTTAAGTGTAAATATAAAATGCCTTGTAATTTTGTATAAGTGAAAGAGTATCAACTACTATGGAAACAACTTCAACTGCTAAACTACGAGCTTCAACGAATGACTCTACAAGCTTTAACGGATAATTCAATATGCCCTCAACGAATAAACTAGTCAAGAAGTCTTCATTGGATATTAGGTAAAGCTTTCAACAGATGTTATCAAGAAAACTTCAACGGATGAAACCAATATAATGTCAACAAATAACATTTACGAAGCTTCAACGGATAATCAACAAAGATAGTAGGTGATATTGACTTGACAGAAACTGACAGAGTCACATGAGTTGATAGTGCATAAAAGGAATGTGGCATCCTGATTGTAGGTTTTAGAAGAAAATGAAGAAATTCCTTTTCCATGCAAAACAAGCTCATTCAAAGATCTTGTATCTTACTTGGATTGCATTGGACAGAGAAATGAAGAAATATGTGATTGGACCTAGCTAATAGGAATATTATTCTTGTCTTATTTTACATGTAAAATTGGTGAATATATAAACCAAGTGTAACAAGTATCTTAGAAAAAAATAGAACTAGTAGTACAAGAAAGTTGTGTCTTTAGTACTCTCAAGTTCAAAGTTATAACAAATACTTGTAAACAGCTGTGTGCATTTTGTATCACAGAGATTTCTTCAATATATACATCTCTGGTGGAAAGATAAATCCACCAGAAAGTTTTTAAACTTTTGTTTATTTACTTTATGTTAGTAGAATACTTTAAAAGCCATATCTGCATTCTTGTATATTCAAAAACACCGTTGTATATTTTCAAAGAGTTTTTATAAACCAAAAAGTAACCACAATTCCATTCAACCCCCCTTCTGTAATTTTGTTGTTGTATTTTTATGGAATAACAAGTACTTTGGCATTGATGCCTAGAATAGTAATGTACTCCCCCCTTAATCTAGAACGTACCTCCTCTGTATTAATTGAAAAGTTTTAGGAGAGCTAGACATCAATATTTCCATCTTTGTCAGCTTCATTTACAATCTTGTTTATTGTTTTTCAACTTCCTCCCTGTAAGTAAGAATGATGGATTGATAGTCTTGGTTTGTCATGTCTGATGTGAGTAGTTGTTGAGCAATATTGGAAAACCCATCAATTTGATTTATCAGCATCTCATCTAAGTTTGGTTTGATATTGTGTATCTTATAGCCACTGAGAGAGGTGTGATGTGGCTCCCTCCAAACCCGGGTCAGAAGTTTGGGGTCTACAACACATACACAATATAAACCTGTATATGAAATATTCTTTGCAATGACCCTGCTTTACATAACCACGGATCGCAATAAGTTACAGTACGAAAACAAGCCACAACCTTAAATTTTATTCCAACGTACCAAATCCCAACTAATTTAACTTACAACTGATAATGAAATTATTCTTAAAATCTTACTATCTCACTACCATAGTAAGCTCCTGCTAGCTCGATCCAAATCAATCTGGAATCCTAGCTCGTACATTGAACGGGGAAACCCCGCTATCAACCGTATCCTTCTTAACTATAGAATACATAAAAAGATTCGCAAGAGTGAGCTAACTAGCTCAGCAAGTCACAATAACAATAACTGAGGTTAATCAATGATCAAACGAGATGATTCAGAGGAATCAAGTTTCTTGTTAAACAATCATTAGAATTGGATATTCATTTTAAATATTAAAACCAAGGTTAGGATGTTGATCAGTCACGCACTAACCCCGAGCAGGGCACACGGCTCTGCTCTATAAACTGGATCCAAGGCACACATTGGCCTAATTCGACCACGAATCTGGTCTGACCACGAATCTGGTCCATATAAGAAAAACTATCCAATTCTAAAGCAATTCAATATGAATAACAATATAACTTAATAAAACAAGATCATAATCAACAGTGATGAAACATTTGTATAAAGGCATGATGCATTTCATGAGTATCACAAGGGTGCATCAAAGTATGTATAAGAAATGGCCTTCAGCCTGTAGGATAATCAGGTACTAGATGAAAAATGATCTTACAAGATTTAGTTATTTGATGTCACAAGGTAAGGTGGAGTATAAAAGTTTTTGTATGTTTAAACAATTCTGTTCTGGTGTTTGGTATATGATGGGTATATATTTGTAGAGTGGTATCGTATTTGTGTGGTTTAGTATCTGGTAAACCAACAAGAAATGGTTCACAAAGAATAAGGCTTACGGCTCAAAGATCAAATGATGTGGCTCAGGTTCAAGGCTGAAGGATTCAAAGTACTTATAATATAAAATAGAGCTATTTTGAATACTTAACAATATATCATGAGAGAATTTAGAAGGATTTGCATTATATCTCGAAAAAGGTTTAGAAGTACTTGCCTTATCACAATCGATTCCAACTTCACTTGTACTTGTCTAATGACTTTATTCAACAACCACTCGTCTACTTTTCTATGTCTTGCTTCTATTCACTGATCACCTTCTGTATTTTCTACGCATCGATTTCATTTTCTGATCACCTACTTTCCTTTTCTACGCCTTGTCTACTCTTCTAGGCATCATAAATATCTATCAATATTCATCTCACATTATTCTAATCGTCACATGGACGTCATAAGATTTAAAACATTTTTCGGAGTCAAAACGGGTCGTTGGATCAATTTTAATACAATAAACAAGGTTCAGTTAGCCAAATCTAGCTTCAAAATAATTTTATAATAATTATCGAGCCTTGAAAATAATTTATAATAATATTTTAAAGCTCGAAGCTATTTTTTGGAATTTTTAAATCATTTATAAATAATTAAATCTAATTAAATAATTAATTAAAATAAATTAATAATTAATTAAATCAATTAATCAATTAATTTTCAAATTAATTGACCAATTAATCAATTAATTATTAACTAAAATTAATTAACTAATTAATTCGGATTTATTTATGAATTAAAAATAATTTTTGGAATTAGAATAATAATTTTTTGGAATTTTCAATAATTAAAAATGAATTTTTATAATTAAAATAAATAGAAAATATAATTTTTAAATAATTTATAAACAGGAATCCAAAATATGCAAACTTTGGAAACCTGGGGGACTAAACTATTTCGCTTTTAAAACTACAGGGGCTAAACTGCAATTTTTACACCCCTCGCCGGAAAATTCCCCTGCCTCGCCGGAGAACTCGATTCCGGCATACTCACACCACCATCACCTCCAGATCACAACTACAACTCACAAGGAACACAACCATGTATTCAAATCGTTTATTATTCTAATAACCCCTGAGTTGGCCGGAAATTGGCCGGGAAGTTCGCCGGTTTCCGGTGAACTCGAATAAACTTCAAATGACAACTCCCTTCGAACCAGGGATCGTTTGTTAACATATTATACACCAATCGATTTCAAATTTCAAGGGGAACAAAACCCACCCATCTAGAACATTTGTTAATCCCTAAATAAGAAACCCCCAAATTCAATCAAGAACATTCATACGGGTTATAAACCCTAATTTCAAAATTCGAAAATCAAACTCAATTTTGAACATGTTATTGAACTCCAAATCAGTCATATGACATATCCAAATCATCAGGAAGAAAATTTCTACAACATACAAGCATCAAATCATTCAAACAATCATCCGAACAAAAATTCATATTATTAATCAAAATAATTCGAAATTAATAATTATTATAGAAAACTACCCTTTGATTTTGCAGTTGTAAGGCTTATTGATTCTGATAAAATACCTCAAGACCTTCGTTTTGAGTACTCGAGCTTTCCAATCGAAATTCGGTAACGCCTTGAAATTGCAGTTTGATTCTCAGAAGTTTATATGAATATAAGTATTTTCTCTGTAAAATTATATAATTTACTGGCTGAAAATGATTTTCTGTACGAAATAAAATACGGAAAAGGCTATTTATAATTACGGGAAATTAGTATCCCATTGGATCATTCCGGATATAAAATAGTACGTTTATTTATAAAAATGGATCCAAATGGTACCGATTTTCAGGATAATTATCCAAATCTGTACAATTTGTACCGCGGTCTTGGTCTCAGCGCCTGGTTACACGTATTACGAGGTGATAATTATAATAGTTTAATAAAAAGATCTCGTTTATCGAAAATACGAATTTTATCAATTTACTGAAATAAATTTTGTATCGAAAATATTGCGCCGGGACCCGCACAGGAAAAACCGTACGCCGGATCGAAAAAGTCAAAATATGGAAAATGCTCGGAATATTGCAATTAGGTTAGGAAGGAGTTTTCGGAAGAGTTTCGGGTTATAAAAACGTAAAAACGGTTGAGGTCGGCTGGTTCCCGATTATATAAAATAGTTTGTAATTACTCGGAAAAAGAAATTATAAAGTCCATAAATGTCCAATAAAATCATTAATCATCATAAAAATAAATAGGAAGATATGACAATCATCTATATTTTATTTTGGACATATAAAAATTAAAATACTCAAATTATATCATATTACATATCGAAACACAGATACCACTTCACAGATAATTACCAAAATTCATATAATAATCACATAATATTTATTATTAACAAAAAAAAATAATTACACATCATATCCTGAATATTACATCCTTCCCCCCTTAAAAGGATTTTGTCCTCAGAATCACTTAAGCAAATAACTCATGGCAGTATTTCACTTATATCACTTTCTAAACCTTGGGCTATCCTTTCAACCCTTTGATTCCACAATAATCTTACTAACTTTAGAACTTTCTTTCTTAATACCTTTTCTTTCTCTTCTACAGTCTCTATTGGATTCTCAATATAGGACAATTCTGGCTGAAGTTCTATCGGCTCACATCCTATCGCATGTCTAAAATTCTATACCGTACTTTTCTAACTTTGTCACATGGAAACATTATGAATATGCTACCCATGCTGGGTAACGCTAATTTGTATTCTATTTTACCGATACATTTCGAAATTTCAAAAGGTCAAACGTATCTCAGACTCAATTTTTTTTTCTTCCGATCCTGGATGATCCCTTTTTACGGTAACACTGCTAATAATATTAAATCTTCTTCTTTAAATTCAGTATTCTTTTTAGCTTGATCTACACATTTTCTGTAACAATCCTGCATGGCACTTATCCTTTTCTTAATAATCTCAATAGCTTCCTTTATCGGTTATAGCAACTCTAGTCCAAATATTTCACATTTGCCAACTTCATCTCAATATACTGGTGATCGACATTTACGTTCATAAAGAGTTTCATATGGCGGCATCCCAGTACTGGCACGATAGCTGTTGTTGTAAGTAAATTCTACTAAGGGCAAATGCTCGCCTCAATTTCATTTGAAATCAATGGCATAACCACGTAACATGTCTTCAAATGTTTGGATCATCTTCTCGCTCTTGGCCGTTAGTCTGCGGACGATAAGTTGTACTCATATTTGACTTGGTGTCCAACATTCTGGAAAACCTTTGCGAAATCCTGAATTGAATCGTAGATCCTGACTTTATACAATAGACGCAAGGACCCTATAACAAATTACTATTTCCTTCAAATACATGTGAATCAACTTATCCGGTGAATATCTTTCATTAATAGGCAAGAAATGAGCTGATTTAGCCAACTCATTCACCATAACTTAATTAGCATCGTGGTTTGCTTTCATTCTCGGTAATCTAACTATAAAATCCAGAGTAATATTCTCCTATTTCCATTCTGTATTTCTAATGGTTGCCATAATCCACTAGGCCTCTGACACTTGCCTTATTTATTTAATATGCATAACACCTCCTGATCCGTTGTGAAATTTCCTTTTCGTATTCGACTATCAATATTCTTCTTCAAACTTCTGTATAATTTGGTATTTCTTGAACGAATTATATACTTAGGATTGTAAATTCCCTTTAGGATCTCATTCCTTAATTCTGCCACTTGTAGCATCCAAGTTATGAAAGAAATCTGAGGATACCGTGATCATTCTCTTAAGTGCATAAATTTCCTCTCATTAAACTATTAATATCGTGATCCATTATCTTCTCTTGCTAACTGTTAACATCCTGATCCATCATCTTCTTTTGATATCTTTTTTTTATCTTCACTTAACAACTTTGACTGAAAGGTCATACTATCCATTCTTGCTCCTTTTGGATCATGAACCTTGACTTCCAATTCCAACTTCTAAAATTCCATAGATAATCCTTCTGGTGCAGTCTCCATGTTCGTTCTCTCCTTTTCGCTTATCGCTTGCCACTACATTTGCTTTTCCTCGTGAATACACACTTTAAACTCTTATGGTCTGTATGTATCTCACATCTTTCTCCATACATATAATGTTTCCCAATCTTTCGAAGCGAATATTATTGTAGCTGCTAATTCCCTATTATGAGTAGGGTACTTCTGCTCATAAGGTTTCGGTTGTCTGGATGCATATGCAATAACTTTATTGTGTTGCATCAACACACATCCTATTCCCTTTTGAGAAGTATCACTACAACCTACCAAATCTCCTTGCTACTTTCAAAATGATAAAACAGGTGTTGTGACCATTCTCTCTTTTAACTCCGCAAAACTTTCTTCGCACTTTACGATTTCATATAAAATTCTCGCTATTCCTAGTAAAATTCATCAAAGGTGTTGCAATCTTTAAGAACCCTTGAACAAATTTCCGATAATAACCGGCCAATAATAAAACTTCTTACTTTTGTTCGTGCTTTTGGTCTTCATTTATTCAAAATAACTTTAATTTCTGCTGGATTCCCTTTGGTCTCCTTCTCACTGACTATTTATGCTAAGAATTATACTCCCTGCCATTAAAGCTTTCACCTTGTAAACTTTTCATACAACTTCTTTCTTCTTTGACTTCTCAACTATCATTAAATAATTTGTATGGTTCTCCTTTGACCTTAAGTAACACATATACATCTTATCCAGATCCTCCTTCAAGATTCTGCTCATCAAATTTAAATATTACTGGTATATCAGTTCATCCAAATAACATTACTACAATTTTATAACAGTACTTAGTTCTGAAAATTATCTTTGATATGTCCATGGGTTCAATCTTCAATTGGTAATATACCCAGTCTTAAATCAATCTTATAAAAATACTTTGCTTCTTTCATTTGATCAAACAAATCATTGGTTCGAGGTAACGGATATTAGCTCTTGAGAGTAAACTTGTTGAGCTTCCGCTAGTCGACACATAATCCCATACTTACATCTTTCTTATTAACAAATCATACCGGTTCACTTTAGGGAGTACGCTAGGTCCAGTTTCTTTCTCTTCTAATCATCTCCTGCATTTTCTCTGGTAACTCCTTTATTTTATCTGGCGCCATTCTGTGCGGGGATTTGGACACTGGCTTCATTTCAGGTGTTAAGTCAATCATAAACTCAATTTCTCTATCTGAAGGAAATATTGGTAACTCGTCTGGAAACATATCTTAAAACTATAAAATCTTCAAGTTCTGTGTGCTCTTGACTTTTATTTATAATCGCCATAGCGCTTACATCTTGGTCACCGTAACCTCTTAACTTAAATCATTGTTAACAAGTTCTTTACCTTCCTTCGTCCTCTAACCTCATCATATTCTCATTTGGCGTCTTCAGAACTATCTCTATCACGATGGTCTATCTGGGCATCACGCTTAAATAGTTAATCCATTTCTTAGAATAATGTCCAATCCTCTTATCTCAAATGATATCAATTCTTCACAACTTATTGCCAGAAATCTCAATTATAACGACTCGTGTATTCTTTTTTAATTATTTAATTGTGCAATTATCGAAATTATTAAATAAATAAGATAAGTATGTTGGTTTTGACCGCTATGTGTTGTTAATTATTATCTATATGTGATTTATAGTATATTGGGTTGTCCGTGCGATTAATTATGGGATCATATTGAATTATTTTCACTTTCAAAAGTGGATTTAGTGCAAATTTATTTGCATAAATATTGGGAATATTTCTAAAATTGTTTTTATGATTTTATAATTACAATAATTATTTTTAGGATTTTATAAAATTAGGAAATCAATATTTTATTAATTATTTATCTTTAAATGATTTTCTGAATGCTTTTATTTGTGAAATCCATACTTAATTATAGAATTCTTCAAAAATTATGAAACTCATATTTATTTAAGTTTGGAATATTCCGAGAATTTTAAAATTATTTTGGAAATTTTCGGGATTAATTTCACGCGCTCGTTGTTTCGCTTCATTGATAAAAGCGGATATAAAGTGCATTTTAAAAATCATTTTAAAATTCCAAAATTTATGTTTTTATTAACTTCGGGATATTTGTAATATTTTAAGACTATTTTCATGATTTTCTGAATCTGTTTTAAGTACACCTCAGTTCGTTAAATGTGAAATACGGGTATATACTGCGTTTTAGAAATTATTTTTAAATTATGAAATTTATGTTTTTGTGAACTTCGAGATATTTATAGCGTTTTAAAATTATTTCGAAGATTTGTTAAGTTTTATTTTTGTGCGTTTTATTTCGCTAAATTATAAATCTCGAGTAAAGTCGGGCTTGTAATTGGAAATACAGGACACGTGGAGGCATTTCCTTCCTTATTGTGATACGTGGCAGTAAATTGTGTTGCTGTAGTATATAAAAAAAATACAAAACAAAGGGGATGTACCCCCCTGTTCTGTCTTCTCTCCGGCGTGGCTTGTCTCTCTCTCGTAATCTCTCGATCTTGCCTCTCCCACTCGATTCTCCTCTTCTTCTTTTTATTTTTCCGATTCCTTCCTCTTACAGCTGCCGGTGGTTGGCCTCTTTTCGGCTGCTGCTCGGTGTTAACCTCGAATTGGTATCTTGCTCCGTTTATGATGTATATACCTAAGTATATATATATACCTGCATATGCATAGCAGTTGTGTGTGTTTTACTGTGTTTTGCTGTTGTCCCCTATTTTCTTTCCGGCCACCGCCGTGTGTTTTCCGGCGTGGTGGCCGTCGCGCGTGTGTTCATTTGGATGTTGTGTATGTACTTTGGTTTCTGATAATTTAATTCGGTTTACTTGTTTTCTGCAGGAATAAATTTGATTAGTATTTGTGATGTAATCTTCGTGCAGAAAGTTATTTAAATTCGTGTGGAAACCTGGAATTATTCGGGCACCGACGAATTTTACCGCCGTCCGAAATGAATTTCGACGAGCGGACGGTGGACGATGATGATATATATCTGAGTCCTAATATTTTGAAAATAAATGAATGAAAATAAAATACGAGTAATAATTAATAATTGTGATTGAGTTGGAACTTGAAAATGTGTGAATTTTGATTAACATTGTTGGTTTGAAGCAGTGATTGGATAATTATTGCGATTGTTGTGTTTGAGATTTGTCGTCGATGATGTTTCGACGGGTAGTCCGATAAACAAAGGGAACGCTGCCCGATTCCCAGGAAACTGAATTACGGAAATACGGAAGCGTATCCGAAGATTATCGGGACGTTGAGCGAGTATAAGTAAATACTTATACGTATGTTTATACAGAACCTGATTATATGTGGTGTTGTATGTTTTGACCAAAACACAGTAACCCTAATTTCGTAAAATGACGAGTATACGTATTTTCTGAAAATAAACACTGGATCGATTTTGAGAATGTGAATCCTAATTGTTTTATGTGTTATTCTAATATGAATAATTACGAGTCGGGTTTGAATATCGTTGGGTAAGAATCAGTATCGAGGATATGTCAAGCATACCTAAACGTCTAACCTAGGGTATTTCGACCCTGTAGGTTATAGTCGAGAACCTGAAAGTGGATGATGGACTAAAGATAACATAGTGGTCAGTCGACGAGCTCAGTAGAGTTTCAACAGAAAGACCTGAGTGTCGAAGTCAAATCCAATGGGATCTAGTGGTTGGACATTAGAACATGAGCAGCAGAGTCGGCTCAGAGTTGATCAGTAATAGTTATAAAGCCTTGTAAGGCAAGTATTTTTGAACTATTCTCCAAAATACATCACAAATATTTTCGAACTGTTTTATAACATGTCATTATTATGCAAAATAACTCCTATTTTATATTGCAAGTGCTTTAGACTATTTACCCTTGAACCCTGATTTTTCTTGATCTTGAGCCGTAAGCCTTATTCTTTGTAAACCATCCTTTGTTGGTCCTCAAGATACCAAATCACACCAATATGATACTATTTCCCAAATGTTTAACTACCAAACACCAAATACCAGAAGAAAATGGTTGGAAAACACAGAAACTTTTATACTCCAATCATTCTTAGTAACATCAAAGAACCATATCCTGAAAAATCATTACTGGCTTTATACCTGACCCTTGTACAAACTGAAAACCGTTTCTTATATATACCCTGATATACCCTTGAGATATCCATGAGTTTTCTTACGTTTTTATGCAAATGTTTAACCATCATCGATTATGATCTTGTTTTATTGAATCATATTGTTATCATATTGAACTGTTTTAGGATTGGATAGTTTTTATATATGCGGACCAGATTCGTGGTCAGACCATACCAATGGTCAAGTTAGGCCAATGTGTGCCTTGGATCCAGTAATTAGAGCAGTGCTGTGTGCTTGCTCGGGGTTAGTGCGTGACTGATCAGCAACCTAACCTTGGTTTTTAAAACTTAAAATGAATATCCAATTCTAATGAATAGTTAAAAAGAAACTTGATTCCTTTGAATCATCTCATTTGATCATTGTTTAACCTCAGTTATCGTTATCATGACTTGCTGAGCTAGATAGCTCACCCTTGCGATTCTTTTATATATTTTACAGTTGAAAAGAATATGGATGATAGTGAAGTTCCTCAGTCCAAAGTGCGGGCTAAGGTTCCAGTCGAGTTGGATCGAGCAAGCAGAAGTTTCATGCGGTAAAGAGATAGTCAGATTGTAAGAATGATTTTATTATCAATTGTAAGTTAAATTAGTTGGGATTTGGTACGATGTAATAATTAAGGTTGTGGCTTCTTTTCATACTTTAACCTGTTACGATCCGTGGTTTTGTGAAGCAGGGTCATTATAAATAATATTTCTTATACAGTTTGATATATTGTGTTTGTGTTGTGGACCCCAAACTTCTGACCCGGGTTTGGAGGGCGCCACATCAATTCCACCGTTGGTACTTACTTATTTAATAATTACACGTTCTTGACTTGCTAGTCCTTTAGTCATAATCTTATCAATTCAATAGGGGAATTCATCTTATCAACAAAACCTTGAGAGATAAACGATCAAGTTGCTCCCACATCCTTCCATACTTTAACGCATAAGGTATTCGCAATAATCATTCCCGTCAACACATCCGTATTCTGAATAACATATTTCACAGACAAATCGTAAACTCTCGTTCTTGGAGATGTATTCCTTATTGAAGTAGATTCCCTTGAATTATTGAAGTAGATTCCCTTGACTCTTAGTGCATCCCTGGCTAAGGCTAGTGATTTGCAATCCTCACCATATGCCCTTGTTTCGTTTTCATGCATGAAAGGTAGATGGAACTTTACCCATTTGGTTCATTATACGTTGACTTTTATTTGAAAAACCCTTGCAAAGAACGACTGTACGACGAAATAACTAGAAGGATTCACAATTTTAATAAACTTAGGGTTGAAAAGAAAGAAGAAGTAATGATTTGAATATGAATGAGACAACCACATTGGTACTTATGATGGCCGGTTTTCATACCATATGGCATATAGCACATGATTAGGTGGCGTCCCATCCGACTCTTCGTCATTCCGACAAAGCGTCTCACTATAACACTGTTTATCCCAACCAGAGAGCAAAACTTGAGGGGAACAATTAAATTTGAAAGGAATGCAACATCCTCCTTTTTGATATCATCATAAAGAATTTATTAAGAAAAGAAGTTTATACATTTTTAGGAATTAAAAAGGAATATACGCTGTAATATTAAGGATAAGAATAATATCGTTGTTCACCATCCATATTTCACTTGTATTCATCTTTCGAGCTTGTTCGATCATATCCCAATTATGTCATATAACAACTTTAAAAGGTACGCTGAAATGCCTTCGCAAACTAAGTATTATGGTAAATTCTTACTTGTTAAGTCTTGCGTCTGTAACATCATATCTACACGTATAATACTTTAACAATTCGATCATAATGGCATTCCTATCTGATAACCTCGAGTTTCCTCTTTTTTTATTTAGAATAACCTTAAATCATTCAACATAACGATCCTTTTGTTAAAAATATTCTTTTTGTAGAAAAGTCTGAAAATATTCCCAATCTTCTTCGGTCATGCTCAGGCTTCTGTTAAATCAATGAATTCTTTGAACTCTGATAGTCCTAGTAATTGGATGAATAGTTACTCCGTACGCTGATTCTGTTGTTAATCTTATCAAACAATACTTGCACCTTACTGTTAGGAATAATCAACTTCTTCATAATCGCGGGTTACTTCGTTCTCTCAATTAGCAATACTAAGTCTGAAACAGTATCCTTCCAGGTAATCCGGGTCTTTAACAAACAAGAAACTCAAGTAGTAACTTGACAACCAATGTTTAAAACTTATTTTATTCCAAAAAGGCTTTTAGAAATTTTGTAAGGGAAAATCTTTTTCGAAAACTTGTTTAAAATTTTGAAAATCACACATCTGGTTGTCCTTACTATATGAGTTGGTTGTTGTCCTTCTTATAACAAGATACCAAGTTAAATAAATGACTACACAAAGGTCCATTCACTTCCATTTATCTCCCCTTCTTCATTGGGTCTATTACCTTCCTTAATCGATGAAAACTTCAGCTATCGTTGCATATTATCTTATTCGTAGCTTCATTTCAAAGCTTCAATACTGGTAGTACTCCCATCATCATCTTTGCAGTCATTAAGTAGGATAGGTCTATCCAACAACCAACAAATCTATTTCATAGGACAAAGTTTGCTTATATCACATCACATCATTACTTTATATATCACATTTATCATAGCACCATCATCTAATTCTATGAAAATTCCAGATCTGTACTTTTCTCTCTAATTCTTTCAAAATTCCTCTAGTCCATCCCACAAGCTAATCACGGTTGGTCTATTCACTAGTGGCTCCATTTAATCTGGTAACAGCTATCCTCCGAAACACGTAAATCTTCTTTCTAAATTCCTTCTCACCTTTATTAATATCTCATGTACTTACCATTTACTGTAGCTATCGAATCCATTCTCGTAAATACTGTTGTTCCATAAGATAGGTTTTTAAACTGAGGGTATAGAACATGGTGTAGAGTAAACTGAAAAGATACATTTATAGTTGAAGGTACAGTAGAACAGGAATAAGCATATGGAGGTTCTTGAATAGGTAGTCTCGTATCAAGAGGTGATAGAATAGCGTAAAATAACTTGGAGAGGTGCAAATGTCATAACAGAAGGTAATACCATTAATACCGATGGAAGAACAAGGTGCAAATCAAATCTAAAAGAAGATGACGATCCTCAAACGGAAGGCTCCGAATGATCAGATGATACCGGGAAACAGGATCTACCATTGCCATTGTCTGGAAATCACGTCACAAGCTAAGAATCCCGAACCGCAACACGAACCGTGCTGGAGACCTACTATACAGTCGCACTCAACCTCACGACGACTTATCTTTCTATTTCCTATTCCTAATCCCAACCCTCTACCCAATCCCAACAATCTAGGCTTGTTTCAGTGACTTATAACCAGTAGCTCTGATACCAACCTGTGGCGCCCTCCAAACCCGGGTCAGAAGTTTGGGGTCCACAACACATATACAATATAAACCTGTATATGAAATATTCTTTGCAATGACCCTGCTTTACATAACCACGAATTGCAACATGTTATAGTATGAAAACAAGCCACAACCTTAACTTCTATTACAACGTACCAAATCCCAACTAATTTAACTTACAACTGATAATGAAATTATTCTTAAAATCTTACTATCTCACTACCGTAGTAAGCTCCTGCTAGCTCGATCCAACTCAATCTGGAATCTTAGCTCATACATTGAACGGGGAAACCCCGCTATCAACCGTATCCTTCTTAACTGTAGAATACATAAAAAGATTCGCAAGAGTGAGCTAACTAGCTCAGCAAGTCACAATAACAATAACTGAGGTTAATCAATGATCAAACGAGATGATTCAGAAGAATCAAGTTTCTTGTTAAACAATCATTGGAATTGGATATTCATTTTAAATTTTGAAACCAAGGTTAGGCTGATGATCAGTCACGCACTAACCCCGAGCAGGGCACACGGCTCTGCTCTATAAACTGGATCCAAGGCACAGATTGGCCTAATTCGACCACGAATCTGGTCTGACCACGAATCTAGTCCATATAAAGAAAACTATCTAATTCTAAAACAATTCAATATGAATAACAATATAACTTAATAAAACAAGATCATAATTAACAGTGATGAAACATTTGTATAAAGGCATGATGCATTTAATGAGTATCACAAGGGTGTATCAAAGTATGTATAAGAAATGGCCTTCAGCCTGTAGGAAAATCAGGTACTAGATGAACAATAATCTTACAAGGTTTAGTTCTTTGATGTCACAAGGTACGGTGGAGTATAAAAGTTTTTGTATCATTATACAATTCTGTTCCAGTGTTTGGTATATGATGGGTATATATTTGTGGAGTAGTATCGTATTTGTGTGGTTTAGTATCTGGTAAACCAACAAGAAATGGTTCACAAAGAATAAGGCTTACGGCTCAAAGATCAAATGATGTGGCTTAGGTTCAAGGCTGAAGGATTCAAAGTACTTATAATATAAAACAGAGCTATTTTGAATATTTAACAATATGTCATGAGATAATTTAGAAATATTTGAATTATATCTCGAAAAAGGTTTAGAAGTACTTGCCTTATCACAATCGATTCCAACTTCACTTGTACTTGTCTAATGACTTTATTCAACAACCACTCGTCTACTTTTCTATGTCTTGCTTCTATTCACTGATCACCTTCTGTATTTTCTATGCATCGATTTCTTTTTCTGATCACCTGCTTCCATTTTCTACGCCTTGTCTACTCTCCTAGGCATCATAAATATCTATCAATATTCATCTCATATTATTCTAATCGTCACATGAACGTCATAAGATTTCATCTACCCTTCGTTTCACCCAAATCCGATTTACGGATTAAAAGTTACGCTAAAACAAGTAAACACTGATCACATACACCGACAGTCAAACAAATAAGTCACATATAGCATAGAGCACGTCAAACAATCAATGAAATTTCATTTATAAGGAACTCGGGCCATAAACAGTCTTTCGGGTATTTAATATGATTTTTAAAACATTTTTCGGAGTCAAAACGGGTCGTTGGATCAATTTTAAAACAATAAACAGGATTCGGTTAGCCAAATATGGCTTCAAAATAATTTTATAATAATTATCGAGCGTTGAAAATAATTTATAATATTATTTTAAAGTTCGAAGCTATTTTTCGGAATTTTTAATTTATTTATAAATAATTAAATCTAATTACATAATTAATTAAAATCAATTAATAATTAATTAAATCAATTAATCAATTAATTTTTGAATTAATTGACCAATTAATCAATTAATTATTAACTAAAATTAATTAACTAATTAATTCAGATTTATTTTTGAATTAAAATTAATTTTTAAATTAAAATAATAATTTTTTGGAATTTTCAGTAATTAAAAATGAATTTTTATAATTAAAAGAAATAGAAAATATATTTTTTAAATAATTTATAAACTGGAATCCAAATATGCAAACTGTGGAAACCTTGGGGACTAAACTGTTTCGTTTTTAAAACTACAGGGGCTAAACTGCAATTTTTACACCCCTCGCCGGAAACTTCCCCTGCCTCGCCGGAGAACTCGATTCTGGCATCCTCACACCACCATCACCTCCAGATCACAACTACAGCTCACAAGGAACACAACCATCTATTCAAATCGTTCTAATAACCCCTGAGTTGGCCGGAAATTGGCCGGGAAGTTTGCCGATTTCCGGTGAACTCGAAGAAACTTCAAATGACAACTCCCTTCGAACCAGGGATCTTCTGTTAACATACTATACACCAATCGATTGCAAATTTCAAGGGGAACAAAACCCACCCATCTAGAACATCTGTTAATCCCTAAATAAGAAACCCCGAAATTCAATCAAGAAAATTCATACGGGTTATAAACCCTAATTTAAAAATTCGAAAATCAAACTCAATTTTGAACATGTTATTGAACTCCAAATCAGTCATATGACATATCAAAATCATCAGGAAGAAAATTTCTACAACATACAAGCATCAAATCATTCAAACAACCATTCGAACAAGAATTCATATTTTTAATCAAAATAATTCGAAATTAATAAAAATTATAGAAAAATACCCTTTGATTCTGCAGTTGTAAGGCTTATAGATTCTGAAAGAACACCTCAAGACCTTCGTTTTGAGTACTCGAGCTTTCCAATCGGAATCTGGTAACGCCTTGAATTGTAGTTTGATTCTCAGAAGTTTATATGAATATAAGTATTTTCTCTGTAAAATTATAGAATTTACTGGCTGCAAATGATTTTCTGTACGAAATAAAATACGGTAAAGGCTATTTATAACTACGGGAAATTAGTATCCCATTGGATCATTCCGGATATAAAATAGTACGTTTATTTATAAAAACAGATCCAAACGGTATCGGTTTTCGGGATAATTATCCAAATCTGTACAATTTGTACTGCGGTCTTGGTCTCAGCGCCTGGTTACACGTATTACAAGGTGATAATTATAATAGTTTAATAAAAAGATCTCGGTTATTGAAAATACGGATTTTATCGATTTACTGAAACAAATTTTGTATCGAAAATATTGTGTCGGGACCGTACGGGAAAAATCGTACGCCGGATCGAAAAAGTCAAAACATGGAAAATGCTCGGAATATTGCAATTAGGTTAGGAAGGAGTTTTCGGAAGAGTTTCGGGTTATAAAAACGTAAAAACGGTTAATGTCGGCTAGTTCCCGATTATATAAAATAGTTTGTAATTACTCGGGAAAAGAAATTATAAAGTCCATAAATGTCCAATAATATCATAAATCATCATAAAAATAAATAGGAAGATATAACAAAAAAATAATTACACGTCATATCCCGGATATTACATGTGAGGGTTGTGCAGATGTGGAAAGTGACGCCCCAAAATCCGGGGTCCGCGACCTAGGAGGCCACGCCATCTTGAATCATGTTTAATAGTTATCTTGCACAACATTATATCTATACTCACACATCTATAACCCCACACTTATCAACACACACACACACACTTACGGGTTATTGTCTTGAAAATGAACAACGCATTACTAAAGTTAAATAATTCCACCAGGTGATAGTTATTACAGACCAAAAGTAATTAAGTCTTACCACGGGTGTAACCTTTACTTAAGGTTAGACCGGTGGCTAAATATACGTTTCTTTTTTACTACCTTACATAAGTCATACTTAAATATAAGTCAGACTAAAAATAACTGAAACCCAATCCAGCTTATACGGTCTACCTGTGGCACTGCACCAAACAATCTACGGAGAAGCTGGCCATTTCCTACGTGCTTCCGGGATCTAAGCTTCCTGACCGGCATCTTGGTTCACTGTGTGTTGTGTCATTTTAAGAAAACAAATGTGAGCTATAATGCCCAACATAATAATGTACAATACGAAAAGACTGTATAATAAATTCATATCCAATTCCGTATATGATATATATGTTTGTTTAAAATAGTTATTCTTGGTGATACACACCACTTTTAAAAACAATTCTTTTATTTACTTATTAGTCTGCAAATACCTTAATGGTAAACCCAACACCTAGGCTTGGGTTACGGTATTGTATCTCAATTCCAATTGGAAGAATAGGACATTCATTGGAGCCCCTACTATACGATGATCAGTCGTACAACAGAATGTTATTATTGTTCTCTACATGTAGAAGGATAATTCCCTTTATTATCGATTATCACCATGGTCGCATTCAGGCCTTTTCTGTGTCCATCCCTCTGTTAGGACGAAAACACGCGCTAAAATTCACGCTAGTATACACATTCGCAAGTAGTATAAGATGTAAATCAGATTCGTACACACAGAGACTCTTTTGGTTAACTTAAGATTAAGCACTTATGCAACAATGATATGGTTATCGTTCAATGCTTAGACAATAACAAGTTGAGATGATTATAACTAAAATTAACTAACAGGCAAATTATTAAGAGTTTAAAAGGTTGATTTGACTATATGAGACAAACATGAGATTCTAACTTCATTAAATACTTCATTCAAAGTCATTGTTCGCAACCTTAGCATGCAATGGTGATGACAAGTAATCAGATAACACGAAACAAGTAAATGCTAACTTTCGTTGCACGAATACCCTACTACCAGACATCCACAAAAGAGATAGAAGCTGAATAGACATCAAATATGTTGAGACCCTATATGTCTATAGAATCTGACAACATAAAGGTTTAACGAACAAGTTATCTATCGTGATTACATAGGTCAAGTAAGATGGTTAATATTACCTACGAATCATGCATAAAAAATACATGAACCTATGCTAGCATGGAGAATTCTAAATCTCTATATTCACTATCACTTCAATAGAGATTAACACGCTATCTTATATGTTATCTACGCATATAAGATGAATAAGCACAACTAATACTAGGCTATCATACAATCACCATACACCAATATATTGAAATAAATTAACTATAGAAATCCATAAGTAAATCCGTTAGAACCCCACGATAACGATTAGTTCATAACCGAACTCATCGTCAATATGGGTTCCAATGAAAGCATGGTAATTAAATCGAGATAAACTAAGTCTGAAATAACTGAATTAAAACAAAGTACGTTAACAAGAGTAATTGGTTCAACAATAAAGAAAACGAGCATCCAAGATTATAACTTAAGCAAAGAATCACAAGTAAAATAAGTTATTTTTCTCCTTCGTTGAATTTGTGCTATTAGGTCTTCTTCATGTCTTCTCATTGCTCTCCGTTGTGAAAAACGTCTTATAGAGGTCTTTAAATATCAGCCCAAATCGACCAGAAGTCCAGCAGATCAATTTTCTACTAGAAACAGGATTCTGGAAAATCGACCTAGCGCGGCCGCCCCCAAAGACAGCGCAGCCGCTCTGAGTCCGGCGCGGCCGCTCCCAAGTGTAGCGCGGCCGCCCTGAGCTTTGGGAAAAACTTATTTCTTCTTATTTAATTGCCATAAAATGCTATTTTCTTCGGCGTAATTAACCAAGGCTCCATCCTAACACTCTTCCAAGCTTAAATCATGCAATATCCAGCCCTTCTTCCGGCTATGCCCTGATGTTAGTCCCTTAACAATATAGCAAGAATTACAGAAGGGGGGTTGAATGGAATTCTTGAACCTTTTTCTTAAAATAAAAATGTTCAAACTCGAATACAAATATAAGTGTTTTGATTAGCACAATGTGGAATAAAAACTTAAGTGAATCAAAACATAAGTAATTAAATACAAGAGTCTTTAAAAACTTTCTGGTGGATTTAAACAATTCCACCAGAGATATATATTATATCGAGAGAACTATGTGTGCAAGAATGCTCACAGCTGCTTACAAATTTGAACTACTGAGAATACAGAGAAATGCTAATAATTCTGCTTACAAATGTTTCTCACTTTTTGTATCTCAGATCTTAGTTTCTATTTGCTACTTCTTGGTTTATATAATACCAAGATTACAAAGTCAAAAGATAGAATAATTATAAAAACTATCAGTTTTTATCCTTTGCTACTTTTTTTCTCTATTACCCAGTTAATAGGCTTCCTCATTCCGTTTGCATACATCCCGATGGATGTGACCAGTTGTCACTGTCAACTGATGTTTGAATTCTTTATCCGTTGAGTACATGATCATCCGTCGACTTTATGATCATCCATTGATGGCTTCATTGATCATCCATCGACTGCTATATAAAAACATCCGTTGATAGCCATTTGATCATCCGTCGATGGCTTTGTTAATCATCCGTCGGTAGCTATTTTGGCACTTGACTTCAATTCATATATGCCGAATTACAAGACATCATCTATGTACAATTAATCAACCTATTCTGCATATCTAGTTAAAGTCAACATGACTTATATGCTAATACAGAATCTATACAATGGTGTATGCAGAAATGTGCTACAGACTCATTATTACATAAGCTACTCACTCGATGGATAATAAATCATTATCAGTCAGGACTATAGATTTATCCGCCGGGACTAAAATTCTTATTCGTCGAGTGCTACATTATTTCACTAAGTAAAATCTACTTAGGTGTTTTGTTTGTGAAATCATCAAGTAAACAACATATGCATAACAATCTCCCTTAATTTATGTCTACTGGAATTGTAGCCATAAATTAAGAGATACTTGATGATAACAAAACATCCTAAACATACAGCTTTAAAGAAAAGTAGATAATACTGAAAGTGCTTCAATTAATCAAAATGTGCAAAGTTTAGCTCACAGTCATTTCAAGATGCTCCTCTAGCCTGAGCAGATTTTTCTAGTTTCTTGAAGGTCTGGATCTTCTTCCAAGCTTTCTGTTGTTTTCATCAATCTGATTTTGGAGCTGCCTGTGGAATTCCAGTTCATCAGATTCTGAGAGATTTATCTTTTCTTGCATTTCCAAGAGAGTCTCATTGCTGGAGATGCTCAGTTGGTCTTCTAATCTGAAGAATCTTCTCACACCATTGTCATCTATAAACTCCATCAGCCAGTAGGGCCTTAGATGCACTCTTCTCCCTGTATATGGGATGATTAGAGTATTTGGGAGTGCATCTTTAGCCTAACACTCCTTAGTTCTTCAATCTTCTTCAATACTAGTCTTCTTGCAGTGACATTGAACCCAAAGTTCTTCTTGAAGGACGAATAAACTTTAATCAGTACAGCTTGGCTCTCTTGAAGAATCCTGTGAAGTGGCCACTGAATCTCCTTTCCTCCTTTGTACTTGAACACTAACCTTTCAGGTAGGTTTCTGTATGCATCAATTCCCCTCACTTCATCTAGTTCATCCAGATAGAGGTTTAGATCAGAAAATTCTTTGATGTCACACAAGCACAAGTAGTCTCCCTTATTAACTTTGGGTTGAGCTTTGACTACAGATTTGGATTTGAGGGGTGACAATTTCACTTTCTTGACTGCCCTTGACTTTGTCCTTTTTGGCTTGCTAAGGATTGGTAGACTGAAGTCAGGAATTGGTATGTTATCCCATTCTATTGGCTCATCCTTGGGCACAATAGGTTCACCATGAATATTCCTGTAGGGATCCACCACCCTTATAACTTCAAATACCACAGAAGGCTTTGATGCTTGAGTTGTAGCTGGTGTGGGTTCCTTAGGAAATTGATCTTCCAATTCCTTGTCAACAATATCCAATTTCCTTTTTGTTCTTTTAGCCAATTTTTTCTTTCTTGGAGATTTCTTCTGTTCTTCAACATGTTTCCTTGATTTAGTAGCTTTAGATGATTGAGAGGGAATTTGTTGTGATGAATTCACAGCATGTAGCTTGGCCAAGATAGCAATCTGCTCTTTCTTTTGTTTAGCCTTCTTTGCATCTAGAATAGCTTGCTTCTTTTCCTGCTTCAATCTGGCTTTTTCTTCTCTCTTTTCTTGAGAAAATTGAGGATGTCCAGCTACCACATAAATTTCCTTCCCATTTCTGAATATCTTAGAAATCCTCTTTTTAGAAGCTGAATCAGTTGGATCTTTATAGAAAATAATTGATCTTGACAGAAGCTTCTTCTCATCCGGCTTGGGTGTCTCATACACAGTATCCAAGGGGTTTTTCAAGGATGATTTTGAGTAGTTTGCCCTTTGTTTAAGAATCCTTTCAGCCTTTAGAGACTTGATGCAGGAAGATTGTCCTCTTTCCAGATAATTCATGCTCATCTCATTCACACTGATTTGCTTGACTTGAGAGTGATAGATGGCTGACTTAACTGGCTCCTTGACAAGTTCAAACTTCTTCTGTATTTCCTCATCAATCTTCTTCCAGTTGATCAAACTCAACTTTTCTTTCTCAGCAGCTTTCAAGTTGGCTGCTACTGCTTGAATTAGATCTATACCCTCTGCAACTGGTGTTTTTTTACAGTAATTGATGGCACAATTACCTTAGTGATTTGTATCTGAAGCTTCTCCCCCTCACTTGGTCCTTTTGCCCCCTTTTTGTTATCATCAAGATGAGGAGTCAGGCCTTGTGCTTTAGCCAGTTGCATGAGAAGATTGGTCTGAGACTGTTGATTTTGAAGAATGGTGGCCACTTAATTTTCAATAACTTGAACTCTGTCTTCCAACTTGGACAGCTTCTTTTCAGCATCTGATTCTCTTCTCAGTCTCAGTAATAGATCCTGCATGGTACCATATGGCATGACTAAATCCAGCTTCTCAGAATTGTAGGTCTTCAAGTCAGCTATATCTTTTTTGAGTTCATCCACACTCAGATTATGTCTTAACTGTTGTAGCTTCATGAGATGTAGAGAATCTAGGTGAGCTTGAAGAATAGCCTTGGTACCAGCATTTGAGCTCTTCTGAATGGCCTTTTGGATATACATGATTTGTTTGAACAAGGAGACATTAAATTTTCCTGGTATGGACTCCTTTGTCAAGGCCTATTCAGGTAAATCTGGAATAGAACTTGGGCCTTCATCTCCCCCTAAGTTCATGCTTCCATCAAATGAAATAGAGTCATCATCATTAGAATTTACTCCAAATTCTTCATATGGCACACCAGCTGTAGGAGGCATTAAATTGACAGCAGCTTTATCCCTTTGTAGAGATTCTGAAGTATGCATCAGATTCAAAGTCTTTTTTGCCTCCTCATTGCCCTGAGCAGCCAACAGTTGATAGGCTGACACAGGATGAGTAAAAGTGTCAGCATCCAAGGAAATGTTATCAATTACAGCTTTATAATGTTGCTGAAATTGTCTTTCTTTTTCAGCATCATCCACAATCATTGACTCATGAGCAATGGCTGGATCCACCCTTATACCCTCTGTACCTGCTTTTCTCTCATGTTCCCTCTTTTGTTGCATCAGGGTCTCACCCTGGCTCCCCACCCTCACACCCTCACCTTCACCTACTAAGGTGGGACTCCTCTGACTCCCTTTTGCCAATCCTGAATAAATGGATTGCTGATTTTCACTCATTTCCTCTCCTTTTGCCTGGGAGCAACCCAACCTCTCACTCAAGACACTCTCCTCTCTCAGTCCTAAGAGTGACTGTACAACCACTAAATCTTCTGCACTTGAAATAATTGAAGTTTGAAATTGTGCAGGGATACTCAACGGATGAGTGATATCCATCGAGTGAGTGGTAATGCTATCCGACGGATAACTGTTGTTAAGCTTATCCTTCGGGATACAATCATTACTCTACGGATGAGCAATATCCGTCGAGAGAGTAGAAATGAATGAGTTGGGAAGAGAAACTATTGTTGACTCTGTGCTGATTGAAGATATTTGGGGCACAGATGTCACAATAGTTTCTGAAAGAATTGGCAAGTGAGCCAACAAATCATCTAAAAGATGATGCTCACTTGTACTAGATTTTGGCTTCCCCAACAGAGTTAAAGAAGGGGAATCAGGAATTGATGTGTGTATCATATCCACATCCAGAGAGTTTGTTGGTGAGTATGGTGTATGAGATGCTTCTATAACTAGAGATTTTGGCTGTGACTTCACATTTATTGGAGCCACATCAAACTGAATTTGAGAGAGTGCAGGGACTGTGTCTTTAGCACCAGTTTGCACTATGTGTACCCTGTGCATCCCCAGAGGTTTTAGATTTCTTCTTTCTTGTATAAGTTTGGGGTGAGCTTGTGTCCCTAACCCTTTTGGCTTGTGCTCTTGGCTGAGAGCTTTGTTCAATAACCATATCCTTTTAGGAGGATGCAGCTAGAAGTGAGCTTTTGTCCTTTTTAAGCACTGCAGTTTGTTGGGAAACTACAGTGTGGCTAGGCTGGGATTCACTCAACTCTCCAACCTTATTCTTGGGGTTTCTTTGATGTTCACCCCTTCCCTCACCTAACTTACCATCCTTCACACTCCCCTCTTTCGCTTTGGTGGATTTTTCAACTGGTACCTTTTGAGAGATACCAGAGGGGGGTTTCTTTGATTTGGGTTTGGAAATAGTAGTAGGTTTGGAGGCTTTTGTAGGCAACTGTTTGGTCATTGGCACAGTTTCCATAGCTACTCCTGAATTCAAAGAAATAGTGGAGGTTGGAATAGTTGTAGGGATGGATGAACTTACCTCACTTACCTTAGGTGCCTGCATTACAGGAAAGTAGAACATTGGCATATCCTTGTGATGATTAGCCCTATTCAAATCTGCAATGAGTCTTCTCTCTTGAACCCAACAATCCAGTTTGTTGTTAGGGTTCTCAAGCACAATCTCTTCACAGAGGTGGTTATCCAATAACATGAAAAATCTAGCATAATACACATTTTTACCTCTTTTAGCTAACTCACCTAATTTAAAACCTAACTCAAATAGGACAAGGTCACTGAAATTATAAAATTTATCTATAACTAGCATGTATAGCATGTTAAGCATGGAAATATTCACTGAATCAAAATTACTGATTTTTCCAGAGAAAACCTTAGTAACTACATCACACATGAAACTCCACTCCTTCCTAAGACCCATTCTCCTAATATCACTCAGTTTAGAAGTAGAAAGTGCATAATGCATGGAATTAAGCATATTGATAATATCAGTGTCATTGTGTGGTGAAGTCACATTGTTATCAGGAATTTTGAAACACGCTTTTATCACATCACTATTGATACAGAATTCTTTACCTTTGATGGTTAGAGTGATGGTCTTGTCAGGAAAGTTGTAGATAGCAGTGGTCCACATCTCTTCAACAACTTCACAGAAGATTATGGGTGATTCCAACATGGCATAATTGAGCTTGCAATTCTTCACAAAGTCCATCATCTTGTGGTAGTCCTCTGATTGCTGAATACCCTTATTGACCAATGCAGTGAAATTGTTCTTATCATAAATGAACCCAGTTTGAGACATAATCTTTACTACAGGTGTCATTGTTAGAGAATGAAATCTTGAAGAGAAGTAGAGTAGGTGGTTGAGAGAGATTTGAAATTAGAGCAGTTGAATTTGAGAATGATAAAAGAAAACAATTGCAATGAAATAAGCTTTTATACTATCTCAAAAATAACTGATAAAAATAATAAAGTAAAGTAAATTAACCAATAGAAATTGCCTAAATAGCCGTTTAAAAATAAACTGTAAAAATTCCACCCATTATCCGTCGTGTAATGCTTACAAACTGTAAGTATACTCGATGGATAATGTACAGGGAATTAACGGCTCAGATTAAGACAATTCGACGGATGAGGATAAACTGTTATCCGTCGATACATAAGATATTCCAGAAAAGTAATTGATTTTTATTAGCAAATGGTGTGTCGACGGATGACCAAACTCGATGGATAAGGGTCATCCGTCGAGATGTAAATTTTGACTTAGCCAAATATTTCATCCAGAATAGAAAAATCAATTAACTGTCTAGCTGCATTTCAACTTGCAAAATAACTCTGATAAATTTAAGAGTAATTAAGCATACCTAACTCACTTACCAACCTCGAAAAGGTGGATTCATCCAGTGGCTTGGTAAAGATATCTGCAAGTTGCTTCTCACTTGGAACAAAATGTAGTTCCACAGTACCATTCATTACATGTTCCCTTATGAAATGGTACTTGATATCTATGTGCTTTGTCCTTGAATGTTGCACTGGATTTTCAGTGATTGCAATTCCACTTGTGTTATCACAAAAAATAGGAATTCTCTCAACTTGCAAACCATAGTCTAGCAATTAATTTTTCATCCATAAAATCTATGCACATAAACTGTCAGCAGCAATATATTCAGCTTCAGCTGTGGAAGTAGAAACTGAATTTTGCTTTTTAATGAACCAGGACACAAGCTTGTTTCGTAGAAATTGACAGGTTCATGTTGTAATCTTTCTATCAATTCTACAACCTGCATAATCTGCATCTGAATAACTAGTTAGATCAAAACCAGAATCTCTAGGATACCAAATGCCAAGGTTTGGTGTTCCCTTGAGATATCTGAAAATTCTCTTAATAGCTATCAAGTGAGATTCTCTAGGATTAGCCTGAAATATAGCACATAAACATGTAGCAAACATTATATCTGGCCTACTAGCTGTTAAGTACAGAAGTGAGCCAACCATGCCTCTATAACTTGAAATATCCACAGACTTTTCAGTAGTGTTTAATTCAAGCTTAGTTGCAGTGGCCATGGGAGTTTTTGCAGATGTGCAATCGATTAGATCAAACTTCTTTAAAAGATCAAAAATATATTTAGTTTGACTAATGAATATTCCATCACTAACTTGCTTAACTTGTAAACCATGAAAGTAAGTTAGTTCCCCCATCATACTCATTTCATACTTACTTTGCATCAATTTGGCAAACTTTTTGCAAAGTTTCTCATCTATAGAGCCAAAAATAATATCATCTACATAAATTTGAACAATTATACTAGAGCCATTAACATTTCTGAAAAATAAAGTTTTATCTACAGTACCTCTTGTGAAGTGATTTTCCAAAAGGAACTTTGATAAAGTGTCATACCAGGCTCTAGGTGCTTGCTTCAGTCCATAGAGTGCTTTCAGAAGATAATAGACATACTCTGGAAAATTTGGATCTTCAAAACCAGGAGGTTGACTGACATATACTTCTTCCTCCAAATCTCCATTCAGAAAGGCACTTTTGACATCCATTTGATAGACCTTGAAATTGGCATGGGCTGCATAGGCTAAGGAGATTCTGATGGCTTCAAGTCTTGCAACAGGAGCAAATGTTTCATCAAAATCAATTCCTTCTTGCTGACAATAGCCCTTAGCAACCAATCTAGCTTTATTCCTGACTATTATGCCATTTTCATCCATCTTGTTTCTGAATACCCACTTGGTGTCTATTGGATTCTTTCCTTTAGGCTTGGGTACCAGCTTCTATACATTATTCCTTTCAAATTGGTTTAGCTCCTCCTGTATAGCTAAAATCCAATCAGGATCCAATAAAGCTTCTTCTACCTTCTTTGGTTCTTCCTTTAACAGAAAGCTGCTGTATAGACATTCTTCCTGAGTTGCTCTTCTTGTTTGAACTCTAGAAGAAACATCACCAATGATAAGCTCAAAGGGTGATCCTTTGTCCATTTCCTTTGTTGAGGTAGATTAGCTCTAGATGAAGAGATCTCAATGTTGTCTTGATGTGTGATTGAGTTTTGATTGCTAGAAACTCCCCCTGAGTTTGTGGATCTTTGATTTAAGAAAGGGGAATTTTTTATCGGTGATCTGTCTTGACCTCCTGCTCCTTTTGATAACCCGACGGATGGTGAATTTTGAGTACCGACGGATGAGGCAGGTTGTCTCCCGATGGATAACGCCGATTGCCTTCCGACGGATGAAGCATTATGCAACTCGACAGATGTTGAGTTTTGTACTTCATTGGTAGTAGATTTGTGTGCATTATCCTTAGACATTGTTTCTTGATCACTTTCATTATCACTGTCATCACTAACCATCTCCACATTGTCGAATTTGAGGCTCTCATGGTAATCTCCATCTTTCAGTCCTTCAATCTTTTTATCATCAAACACAATATGTATAGATTCCACAACAATGTTGGTTCTTAGATTGTAGACTCTATATGCTTTACCAATAGCATATCCAACAAAAATTCCTTCATCTGCTTTAACATCAAACTTCCCATTTTGATCAGTTTGATTTCTCAGGATATAGCATTTGCAGCCAAAGACATGAAGAAAGTTTAGAGTTGGCTTCTTGTTCTTGAACAATTGATAGGGAGTCATGCATCTTGCTTGATTAACCAGATAAATGTTCTGAGTGTAGCATGCAGTATTTATAGCTTCAGCCCAGAAATATGTTGGTAGTTTAGATTCTTCAAGCATTGTCCTTGCAGCTTCAATAAGCGATCTGTTCTTCCTTTCCACTACTCCATTCGGTTGTGGAGTCCTTGCTGCTGAAAACTCATGCATAATCCCATTTTCCTCACAAAATGCTCTCATGACAGAATTCTTGAACTCAGTTCCATTGTCACTCCTGATTCTTCTAACTTTGAAATCAGGATGATTGCTGACTTGCCTTATGTGATTGATGATGATTTCACTAGCCTCATCTTTAGACTTTAGGAAATATGTCCAAGAGAACTTTGAGAAATCATCTACAATTACTAGGCAAAATATTTTCCTTGAGATGGACAATACATTGACTTGTCCAAACAAATCCATGTGAAACAGTTACAAAGGCTCTTCAATTGTTGAATCAAGTTTCTTCCTGAATGATGCTTTGGTCCGCTTCCCTTTTTGGCAGGCATCACACAGTCCATCCTTTGAAAACTCCAATAGAGGAATGCCTCTTACCAGTTCTTTCTTTATCAGCTCATTCATGGTCTTGAAGTTTAAATGAGATAGCTTCTTGTGCCATAGCCAACTTTCATCTTGACTTGCTTTACTGAGAAGACAAGTTACAGATTTTGCATTAGATGAGTTGAAATCAGCTAGGTACACATTTCCTTTCCTCACACCAGTGAGAACCACTTTGTTGCTTCTTTTATTAGTCACAACACAGGCTTCTGAGTTGAAGGTTACTGAATTGCCTTTGTCACAAAGCTGGCTGATACTTAACAGATTGTGTTTGAGACCATCCGCTAAGGCAACCTCCTCAATGATGACATTGTCCTTTGAAATCAAGCCATATCCCATAATATAACCCTTGTTGTCATCTCCAAAAGTAATACTTGGGTCAGGCTCTCTCCTTAAACTCTATGAGCAGGGTAGAATCACCAGTCATGTGTCTTGAACAACCATTATCCAAGTACCAAAGATTCTTTCTGTTTCCCTGCACACATCAAAATCAAATCAAGTTAATTTTGGTACCCAAGTTTCCTTGGGTCCTTCCTTGTTAGCTTTCTTTTTCTGTTTCTTAGGTCTTATCTCATTTAACTTAGGAATTTCAGATTCATCCTTAGTCATTTGGATTGGACCTTTGAAACCATTCATCGCAACAGAATTATCATGCATATTATGACTAACAGGAAATGGCATGCTTGGTGTAAACATGTTATTCCAGTAAGGCATGCTAAATGGCATTTGCGGCATACTATATGCAGCATAATAAGGATTAGGTGCAAATGGCATATTAGCAAACTATGCATTCATGTTCTGTGTAGGCATAGGATTAACAGGCATGGGAGGCATGGCATTCATGTTAGGAAATTGAGACTGATCAGACATGGGAGTAGGCATGGCAGATTTGCAATTAACAGATAAATGATTTACACTACCACACTTGACACAGATTTTTCTAGGAGCATATTTGTCAGGTGTGTAGTTATTGTGTTTGTTAATCCCTAGTTTACCATTCCTATTGTTTTTCCTTTTAGTCTCTGTTTTTACCTCAATTTTCTCAAGTCTGTCACTTAACTGCTTGACAGTCATGTGACCAACATTAGCCTTTTTCCCTTTCTTAACTTGACTTGACTCTCCTGAAACAAAGTTCTTGGAAACAGACCCATACTTCTCATTCAGCTTAATTAGTTTGGCTTTGCTAATGGACTTGCTCACAGCCGACGGATGAGGATTTTCATCATTCGACGGATAACACTTTTTGTTATCCGACGGATAGTCCTCATCATCCGTCGAGTCTACATCTGTTACATCTACCAAATTAGGTTCTAGTTTCTCTTTGTTCTTTTTCCAGGCTTCATCATAAAAAGACACAATTCCTTGAACTTTGGTGATTTGAGCGTGGACATCTCTGGATATTTTCCATGCTTTAATCACCTCTTGTTCACGCTCGAGATGCTTCTTCAAAATCTCTTCCTTTTCCAAGGATTCAGTTAATTCCTCCTTGGCAATCTTACACTCAATTCTTAATTTCTCAAAATCAATAAACTGAGACTCAAGCACATTATTCCTCTCATTTAAAAAAAATTGTTTTCTTTGATTTTAGCATTTTCTTTAGTAAAAGACTTAAGTGTAACACGCAAATGATATAATTCTATAGACATGTCATTTATGGCATCATTACACTCAACTTTAGATAAATGTGCAAGGTTTGTAGTAATTACCTGATTGTTTGAGGAACTTGTCTCTGTCTCATCAGACTTGGCCATTAGGGCTAAGTTGACATAGCTGACATCTTCATCTTCATCCAGACCATCTGTTGTCCAGTCATTTTCTTGTGTAATAAAAGCCCTTTCCTTTTGTTTGAGTAGATCAAAGTATTTTTGTTTATAATCCACAGACTCAAACTTTTTCTTACTGGAATCTGACTTTCTACACTCATTGGCAAAATGCCCTGCCAAGCCACATTTGAAACATTTGAATTTTGACTTATCCACCATGTTTCTATTTGGCTTGACTGCTCCAAAGTTCTTCTTGAACTTGAGCTTGGAAAATCTCCTGGAAAGAAATGCTAGGTACTCATCAATGTCCTCCATGTCATCTTGGCTCAATGAATCATCACTTTCTACTGCAAGCCCCTTGCCCTTGTTCTCACAGACCTTTGAAGTTGATTCAACAGCTTCCATCTTCACTTCCTTCTCCTTTTCCAACTCAGCAACTAGTGCAATGGATGCCATATAGTCTCTCCAAAGTAAACTCCTTATAATCTTGTGAGTTTCTAAACGAGACTGTCATTGGTTTCCATTCCTTTGGAAGAGATCTAAGGAATTTCAGATTAGAGTCTTTAGTCTGATAGACTCTTCCATGCAACTTAAGAGCATTTAGTAGTTTTTGAAACCTACTAAAAATGTCAGTGAGAGACTCACTTTCCTCATTGTGAAAATGCTCATATTGCTGAATCAAGAGTTGCATCTTATTTTCTCTAACTTGCTCAATGCCATCACAGATTATCTGTATAGTATCCCAGACTTCCTTGGTAGTTTTGCAGTTGATAATGTTGTCAAACATGTCTGCATCAACTCCATTAAACAGAATATTCATGACCTTTTTATCCTTCCTGACTTGTTCAATGTCAGGATCAGACCATTCATGCCTTGGCTTGGGAACTGATGGCTCGTTTCCTGTTGCAGCTCTCATTGGAACATGAGGGCCTCTTTCTATGCAGTCCACTTAGTCCTCATCTTGAGAAAGCATATGAAGATGCATCTTTACCTTCCAATGATGGTAATTATCTTTATCTAGAAAAGGAATCTTGACTCCAACATCCTTCTTGTTCATCTTGCTGAATTGTTTTGATCTTTAAACTCTTTGTTGATTAAGAGCTTGCTCTGATACCAATTGTTAGTCCCTTAACAATATAGCAAGAATTATAGAAGGAGGGTTGAATGGAATTCTTGAACCTTTTTCTTAAAATGAAAATGTTCAAACTCGAATACAAATATAAGTGTTTTGATTAGCATAATGCGGAATAAAAACTTAAGTGAATCAAAACATAAGTAATTAAAAACAAGAGTCTTTAAAAGCTTTCTGGTGGATTTAAACAATTCCACCAGAGATATATATTATATCGAGAGAACTCTGTGTGCAAGAATGCTCACAGCTGCTTACAAATTTGAACTACTAAGAATACAGAGAAATGCTAATAATTCTGCTTATAAATGTTTCTCACTTTTTGTATCTCAGATCTTAGTTTCTATTTGCTACTTCTTGGTTTATATAATACCAAGATTATAAAGTCAAAAGATAGAATAATTATAAAAACTATCAGTTTTTATCCTTTGCTACTTTTTTTCTCTATTACCCAGTTAATAGGCTTCCTCATTCCGTTTGCATACATCCCGATGGATGTGACCAGTTGTCACTGTCAACTGATGTTTGAATTCTTTATCCGTTGAGTACATGATCATCCGTCAACTTTATGATCATCCATTGATGGCTTCATTGATCATCCGTCGACTGCTATATAAAAACATCCGTTGATAGCCATTTGATCATCCGTCGATGGCTTTGTTAATCATCCCTCGGTAGCTATTTTGGCACTTGACTTCAATTCATTTATGCCGAATTACAAGACATCATCTATGTATAATTAATCAACCTATTCTGCATATCTAGTTAAAGTCAACATGACTATTGTGGAATCTTCCAAGGCTATTATGAGTCCACGGTGACGTAGATTATCTATAAATTGAAGATATGGAGAAGATGATAAGGATCAAGGAATGAATATGTTAATTTGGATTTGGTTATGTGTACTTGTGGTGATGTTCAATTGGAGAGGATGCAAACATGGGTTATGAAGCTACTTGTCCAACGAAGTTTAGAGAAAAGAAAAACTACTCATAGTTTATCTCAAAACACAAGTTTTATATCATCCATTGTCTCTCTTAAAAGATTACATAAGAGAGGTATTTATAGGCTTAGACAATAACCCAAACCCAATAGGATTCCAAGAGAAATTTAATATCAGCTTGAATTTATCCAATATCTGAATCCTTCCAGTAAACAAATTTAAAAACCAAACCTGGATAGAAAAAAAGAAAAAAACCAAATCCAAATAGGAAAATAAAATCCTACGTGCTTAAAATAAGAAAAACCTTTTCAAGTGAAAGGTAAAAACTTGTAAGCAAAATTCGAATTAATAATTATATAATAATCAGCTACTTGTCCAACTTCATGCATCGCTCCTTTATTCATTGTTGTCCAAGTAAGCTTCATCACCCATGTTTACATCCTCTCCAATTGAACATCACCACAAGTACACATAACCAAATCCAAATTAACATATTCATTCCTTGATCCTCATCAGAAGAAGACTTTGGAAGCGGATGACGAGTCATTTAAAGAATCAATGAAGAAGATAAGTATGAAGACTTTGACAATACCTTCTCTTTCTATTAATTATTTTGACATCTCTCAAAGAAAGGTATCAGTTAGAGGATATATTCCCTAACCCTCGTTTTCAAACATGTCTGTGTTTTAAAGTTTCCAGAGACTGTCATGAACCCAAATTTTTAGGATTTGATAGCTCTGTCGAGTTATGATAGTGAAGTTTCCACATTTCCTATATGGTGGATAGTTTTATTGGTAATGTGACACCACTTGGCCATTTTGTACCATAATTTTGTTTTTTGGATTTCATTCCCTTCAGAAATATCAGCTTTGAATTTTTTTCATTTTTAATCTGAGGATTTCCTTAACAAGGAATTTATTATAAACCCTTTATTATTCATTTGATTTTGAATTCTTTTCATATCCTTTACCCTGACTGAGATGAACAACCTTATTTATAAGGGACACTAGGATTCTCTGTCTGTGTGATAGAAGTTAGATGGGATGCCATCACTGGTGTGTTGTGGATTACAAAAAGACTAATTACCTTCACTTGTAAGTGTCTTAATTAAAGCACGCAACATAAGTTCTTTGATCATATTGATCTCTCAGTTTATTCTTTTATTCCAACAAATTATACTCAAAAACTCGTATTTTGAAAATCACAGTTGTGAAACATGTGTTAGATATGAGATCCTTTTCTTTTCAGAACTTCACTATTTTATCATTTGAAATATTTAAAGGTATGCCAATTGACTTGAGATGAGTTATGCTAGTCAAGTCAAAGTAAGACTTTGTGATGGGATTACGGAGAACGATAATGGTGAATGGCAATGCGATTATAATATCAGTGGCGTCTAGCAAAATCAGTCGACCTCTCTATTTCTCTCTCTATATTTTTATCTCTCTATCAATAAAGATTATCATGTTGAGAAGTGGGTCAAATTATCTGAGTAAGAAGAAATGGTGAGGAGTGAAACTCCTATGATAATTATGTTATACAGGGAATATAAGTTCTTATGGAGATTTTAAGAAAGCTTTCTTATGCACAGTTGGAAAGTTGTTAAGAAGATCCCTAGTGTTCTCTTCTACTGATTCTGAGCACAGAATCCTTATAAGGAGGGTAGATTGTGATATCCCGGATTTTCAGCAATTATTATTATTATTCCTTGAATATGTTTATATGATTTTCTGATTTAGAAGGAATAAAATTATGGATATTTTATTCTTGTTTGACGTGTTTGTTTCATTAAATGGTAATGTGCTAATTGGTAGTTGGTCCCAACCCCTGTTATTATCGTGACAGTATTTAATTACTTTTACAATTTAAATTTATCTGAAAGCCGATTGTTTTATCGATAGCTGTAAAACTGAGTGTGTTCTTAAGTCTCGGGGATCGAGTGGATATTTACTTGCCTCAATATTTTATTTGTGTCTGAAATGTTATTTGGTATTTTAAACCGTGTTCACCCGGGTATAGGGTGAGGTTTAAAAATATTTTAAAATAATATTTTACATCTATTTTGTTACGTGTTAAATGAATAATAATATGTTTATTAATATTTAAAATGTGTTTGGCCATGATTTAACATTCGGTGGGTTATATGTGGTCCTGTAAGGACCAGATTATTTTTTCGGATATTCATTACGTGTTTAAAATGCATTTTTATGGAATTAACCACAATCTGGACGCGTGTTAAAGTACGTTTTTATCGAGGTACTAGTTTTATCTCGTTTTGCGGATATTTGCATATATTATATGTATTTTCTGGATTTTTTATTAATTTAGAAAATATTTTGATTTTATAAAAATTATCGGACCGGGCCCCTATCGGGACGTCAAACCCCACAAAAATCAGACTTTTATTTTATAAATCGTGGGACTTCCAAATATTTTATAGTTTTGCATTTTTGAAATATTCATAATTTTTGGGGAATTGTGATATAAATTTTATATTTATTTAATTAAATATTATTCCCCACTATTTATTAATTTTGGGTTAATATTGATTCTGTTGTATTAATTTTATTTAAAAGAAAAAAGAAAAAAACAAACAAATAAAAACAAAAAGACGTGTCACCACCCCCCACCCCACCTACCCCTTTACCCGCATTAACCCCCCTTTCCTTTAGTTTTTTGTTTACAGATATTACTCCCTCTTCTCTCTGTCTCTCCTCTTTATCGTATATTTAAATATTTTTAATTTTCAAAAATTCATATCTTCTCAACCGTCCGTCCAAATTTCAATTGTTATATATATAAACGATCGACGTTTCGATGCCTACGCAAAGGTATATATATTGCAAGGTTTTAAGGAGATAATTTGCATAGCATATTTTCGTGTTACTTTATTTTCGGGGCATAGAAAAAGAGTTTGACGGCGTTGATTACTCCACATGGCATTTCAGCGTGTATATGTTTATGGCCATGAATTTCAGATTTTTATGGAGACATTTTCTGGACATCAGATAATCACTTCGGGCTGATCAGAATTTATTTTGGGTAAAGATTTTGAAATTCCGCTTTCGTACTTGTGTATATTATAGCATGTTAGTGTTTATATATTTGTTTCTTAATTTTTATAAGTTGTAGAAGTCGCTTTTGGCGTGTTCATACGTGTAAATATAAATTATTGTGTGTTTTAGATTTATTAATTTTATTAGAATATAGTTGGATTGTAATGTTTGGGATTGATTTTGAGGGGTTTTGACCCCGGGAAAAGTCCGTTTACAAAAATGGTATTTCAAATTTTTTTTATAAAATATCTATTTTAATTTAAAATCATTATCATTTATTATTTTTGAAAATCATAATTTAAATTAATTAAATTTGTTTTGATCAATTATTTATTCATTTAATTAATTGATTACTTTATTTAATCAATTAAGTTTATTTATAAATAATTGAATGAAGTGTAATTATTTATAATTAAGCCAAATAATATTTTACAATTATTTTGAGCTTTTAAAATGATATTGGTTTTGAATATTCAATTAATATTATTATTAATTGAATTATTCTTATTTCATTCATAGAAAATAGACCGTTCATCCGTTTAATACGAAGCGAACGAAATATTATGCTTCTATTAAAATAATTTCGAGACATAAATCCTTTTATTTTGAAAGGTCGCTTGTTTTGCAAGTTAGTTCTGAGTCGCATATTTATCGAAAAGTCGTATTTCGACTCGATTTCAGTTTTAAACATACCGAGTCGAATGTTTTGATGAATTCAGTCATGTATTATATGAATTATTTAATAAGCATGAATTATGTGTTTACTGCAAGTCAAGACAGATATTCTTATGTGTTTACAGCAAGTCAAGGATGATTTTTACTATATATTTGATTGTTGATTGAGATTGGAAATAGGTGGATAGTCCAATAAATAGAGGAAATGCTGCCGAATTTTCAGTAGATTTCCTATCCATTTATTGGATATAAATAAGTTTGTTATATAAATAAATAATCAGTTTACATATCATTGAAATATGTCTACGTGCGTACGTAGGTCAAGAGTCTTGTGTATGACTGTTTTCTTTATATGTGGGTTTTCGTTCGGGTAGACGATACGCGCAGTTCGTCGAGTAATTATCGTGTAGACAATTAAGACTGTATCTTTTAATTATAGAATTGAATCATTCAAGACGATCAAGACGAGACTTTGGGATCCAGAGTAAAGTTGAACATTAATGCATATCAGGCCTCTAGCAATCGCTGAAGCAACATATCAATGAATTATCGAAATAGGAAGACAGTGATGTCATGAGATGTCAGGATGAGATATTTTGTGTTACTGCGAGTGTGCTTAACTGCTAAAAACCAAAGGCAAGTTTGATGTACTATTCTAATTCCAGAATATTTAAATGTTTTATACATCAAAATGATTGATTTTGATTATACAAGTTTTTATACGTTATTCTACTTCCAGAATATTTATATGTTTATAGATCTGGATTAAAATATTTTATAAAGCTTTTGGAAGACATTGCATGCATATAATCATTGGGATTATTGAAGTCGTGTTATTCTAGCAATTGTTCTTCTAGCATATAATTCATTTTCAGATAGATAGTGAATAACTATGCTATCTCATTTCACTTTATACAGTGGAACTTTATATTGATATTTAGCGAATAACTAATCATTGTAGTTATTTCGCCATCAGTTATTGAGATTACTCCGGACCATGTGAAATGGGGAGTAGATTATGATAGGATATCGACTGATTCGATTCCTTTATGACGGAAAATTATTTTGATTGGAAGATTTGTAAGTGGCCCGGGCGGACGGTCCAGCATTAGGGCTTTGTGTTAACTGAAATATGTTAACACAATTTTGTCATTTGGCCACAGTGTGCCTTTTTATTAAAGTACATATCCATTGTGGCCGGTATGTAGCTTTTGTTTAAGTACTTGTGTTTGGGATCTGAATTCTACGAATTATGATCAAGTTTTATCACAGTGGCTGATCAGCATGTGATAAGGCATCCGTCGGAATATTGTGATTCCCAATCTAAAACTTATCGCTTACTCTTTTATAAGCTTACTGTTAGCTTTAGTTATTATTCAGATATCATTGATTATCTGGTGTTCTTTCTTTATCAGCATAATACTGTTGCTGATAATCATACATAAATGATTTATCTCGTGCTTCTGTTTTGAATAAAAGGTGAAAATGCAGTTTTGATTTAGTGTCTGGTTGATTTTCATATTTAGTTTGTTGTTAAATATCAAAGATGGTATTAATATAGATGATTGATGTTGAGTTCAATTTGGGATGTTATTAGCATCAAAGTTCGTATTAATATCTAATTTGATATGACATCAAAATGAGTATTAATTTCAAGTGTTGGGTTTGAATGAGTTTATAATTCAGTCTATAATCACAGTTTTATATTGTTGTTTACGATATTTCTGTAAACACTGTTTTAAGAGTTTTATTCTTGTCGAGATTTAAAATATTGCTGAAGCATTTTTGCTCAAAAATATCAAAAGGGTTTTAAATACATTTAAGGAACCAATTCCGGGATTCCTTAACTAAAACTTTCCTGGTTCAGCAATTATGATTTAAAATGTTCTGCCCTAGTGTAGATGTTGGCTTTTATATCAAAAGACCATATATATGCTATAATTAACTTGCTGAGCATTTCTTTCGCTCATACTTTCCTGTTTTTAAATTTAACCTTACAGTGAGGATTTGCTGCCGTTGTTTAGCAGTGCAATTCGTGAAAAGCAAAAGAAGAAGCTTTTGGAAGGTGGTTGGTCCAGGGTTTGCGGCCTAGTGTAAGTTCTATTGTGTAAAGTTGTTTGTTTATATATTAGTTATGTTATCCTATATTTGGGCCTAGTATAATTCTTTTCGAAGTTATACAAGTGGGTTAAGTTTTGAGTTTCGGAATTGTTGAAAAGAGTTTTAAAAGAAAGGGAAAAAAATTATTTGTGTAATTTGGAATTCTTATTTCTAGAACTGTAACCTAAAAAGATCTTGGTGTTATTTGTTGATTAAACAGGTTATTTTGGTTTAAGGTTCCATCGTGAGAACCAAATCTTCTGACCCCGGATTTGGGGGCGTTACAATCTCCTGTCTTGTTTACCCCCTCCTCATGCATTGGATTCCTCAAAGGTTGGTTAATAACCCTGCAAATAGCCTCCGGGTTGTAGTCCACAGTCAATCCACGCACCACCAAATACCTATTCTTATCAACCTTTACGTTCGGATAGAACTCGCGAACGACACTCATAGGCACAGCCGCGGGTGCCTCACAAAACGAAACCCAACCCATCTCCGTGATCATCTCAAGAAGCTTACCATCCTTACCTAAAGGTAGAAAACACTATTCTTTACTATCGGCTTTGACAACAACCTTGTGTACTCCTCTTCTGCCGCCACAGTAACAAATTGACGCCTAGACCCCCAACACTAGAAGTATCGGAAGAGACGGGGTTAGTGCAATTGATGTCTTGATGGCGGGCTCTCTTGGGTGCCATTGGAATTGAATAAGTGAGATAAGAGAGATGTATAGAGAGATGTAGGTTTTGAGAATATATAAAGTGATGGAGATGGATGTATGGAGGTGTATGTATATATAGATAATTAGAATTAGGTTTAGAATAGAAATGGGATATGATTATGGGTGTAATGGGAGTAATGGGTTGTTTTTAGGAGTAAAACTCGGGTATGAAGGGAGTGTATAACTGCTTTGTGTATTTGTGTTTTTCTGATTTTCGATTTTCTGATTATTTTTTTTGCAAGGGACTCAGCGCGGCCGCCCCGCTTGGGAGCGCGGGAGCGCCGTGTTTCTGGAGTTCCAGCGCGGCCGCCCCACATCCCAACGCGGGTGCGCGCAGCTTCTGCTCTTTCAGCGCGGCCGCCTCGCTTCCCCGCGCGGGCGCGTCGTGCTTCTGGAAAAAAATACCCTGATATTTTTTTTTTGTATTTTTTCTGATTTTCTTCCTTCGAACTGCTTTTCTTACCTACTAATGTACAACAAGCTTGGGTTGCCTCCCAAGAAGCGCTTGGTTTACGTCATTAGCTTGACGTAGAATTTCGAGATCAGGTTGACAATAAAATGTTATTAACCACCTCTCGGTTTTCCGTATCCCCATAGTAATGCTTCGAACGTTGTCCATTCACCTTGAATGTTTGGCCTGTATCATTCTCAAAAATCTCCACCGCTCCATGTGGAAACACAATTTTGACAACAAACGGCCCTGACCATCTCGAGTTCAATTTTCCAGGAAAAAGATGGAGACGGGAGTTGAACAAAAGAACTTGTTGCCCCGGCACAAATGATTTGAGAAATAGACCCCTAACATTCCACCTCTTGACCTTCTCCTTATACATTTTATTGTTCTCATACACTTGAAGTCGGAACTCGTCGAGTTCATTCAACTGAAGCATCATTTTCTTACCAGCTGCAGTCAGATCAAGGTTTAGTTTCTTCAAAGCCCAGTATGCCTTGTGCTCTAGATCCACAGGAAAATGACATCATTTACCATAAAGCAATTGAAATGATGACATGCCTAGCAGAGTCTTGAATGATGTTCGATATGCCCAAACTGCTTCATCCAGCTTCAAAGACCAATCTTTTCTCGATGGACATACATCTTTCTCTAGAATATGCTTGATCTCTCTTTTAGATACCTCAACTTGACCATTAGTCTGAGGGTGGTAGGCTGTAGTAATGTGATGATTCACATTATATCTCTGTATTATATTAATGAACTTGCGATTGCAGAATTGCGACCCCTCGTCACTGATTATAACTCTTAGAGTTCCAAATCTTGTGAATATCTGCTTCTGAAGAAAATTGAGCACTACCTTCGCATCATTTGTCGGCAAAGCTTTAACTTCCACCCATTTTGAGATATAATCTACTGTCAACAAGATATACTGATTATTGCAAGATGATACAAATGGCCCCATAAAGTCAATTCCCCAAACATCGAAGACCTCAACCTCGAGAAGCACATTAAGAGGCATCTCATCCCTCTTTGACGTATTACCAACACGCTGGCATCAATCACACTTTAAAATAAACTGATGCGCATCCTTAAACAATATAGGCCAGAAGAATCCTTCTTGAAGGATACGAGTTGTTGTCTTTTCTCCACCATAGTGGCCTCCATAAACAGTTGAATGGCAGTCTCGCAAGATACCCTCCATTTCGTTGTACGGAATACATCTCCTGATAATTTGGTCAGCTCTTTGCCGAAATAAAAATAGCTCATCCCACATGTACCACTTCACCTCGTGAAGAAACTTCTTCCTTTGAGCATAAGTTAAGTATGGAGGCATAATGCTGCCCACAAGGTAGTTCACAATGTATGTGAACCACGGTTCTTCTTCTTGCACCCCAAACAACTGCTCATCGGGAAAAGACTCATTTATCAATGTCTTATCCTATAAAGCTATACTTGGATCTTCTAAACGAGAGAGATGATCAGCAACTTGATTCTGAGTACCTTTTCTATCCTTGATCTCCAACTCAAACTCCTGAAGTAAAAGAACCCATCGAATCAATTTAGGTTCTGAGTCCTACTTTGAAACAAGATAGAGAATAGCAGCGTGATCAGTGAAAACTGTCACCTTCGTCCCAAGTAAATAAGATCGAAACTTCTAAAAATCGTAGACAATGGCTAAGAGTTCCTTCGCAGTAGTAGTGTAGTTCAATTGAGTACCATTGATGGTCTTACTATCATAGTAGACCACATGAAATATATTATTCTTCATTTTCCCAAGAACCGCTCCAACTGTATAGTCACTCGCATCGCACATCATTTCAAACGGTTCATTCCAATCAGGTGCAGTTATGATAAGTGTCGTGATCAAGCTCTTCTTTAAGCTCTCAAAAGCAGCTAGGCACTCGTCATCAAACTTGAACGGGACATCTTTCTCTATCAGATTACACAACAGCTTCGAGATTTTAGAGAAGTCCTTGATGAAACGTCTATAGAAACCCACATGACCAAGAAAGCTACGGATTCCCTTAACAGAAATTGCTGGAGGAAGGTTTTCAATCACCCTCACCTTAGCTTTTTCAACCTCAAGACCCTTACTAGAGACCTTGTGCCCAAGAATGATGCCCTGTTACACCATAAAGTGACATTTCTCCCAATTGAGAACCAGATTGGTCTCAACACACCTTTTCAGCACTAAACCAAGATTGTGCAAGCATTCATCATAAGAAGTTCCGAAGATAGAGAAATCATCCATGAACACTTCAACATTATTCTCAATCATATTAGAGAGGATAACCATCATGCATCTCTGAAATGTGGCTGGTGCACCACATAACCCAAAAGAAACTCTTCTGAAGGCAAAAGTACCAAATGTACAAGTGAAAGTAGTCTTTTCTTGATCTTCTAGGGCGATGCAAATCTAATTATAACCCGAATAGCCATCCAGAAGATAGTAGTACTCATGCCCAGCCAACCTGTCAAGCATCTGGTCAATAAAAGGAAGAGGGAAGTGATCTTTCCTCATGTCTTTGTTCAGCTTCCTATAATCCATGCAAAATATCAACCCCGCGACTGTTCGAGTAGGAATAAGCTCATTCTTTTCATTAGCAACCACTGTGATGCCTTCTTTCTTCGGCACACACTAAACTGGGCCCACCCAAGAACTGTCATAAATATGATAAATGATGCATGCGTCTAGCCATTTGAGAATTTCCTTCTTCACAACCTCCTTCATGATCGGATTTAGCCTTCTCTGTTGCTTAATAGTCGGCTTGCTTCCTTCCTCTAGAAGAATTTTGTGCATGCAATAAGAAGGGCTTATTCCCTTGATATATGCTATAGTCTATCTAATTGCCGATTTGAACTCTCTCAGAATTCTCAAGAGCTTTTCCTTATCACTACCTGAAAGGTCAGATGCAATATTAACAGGCAAAGTAGCTGCATCACCTAAAAATACATACCTCAAGTGTTCAGGCAAGGGTTTAAGTTTGAGTGTAGGAGCTTCCTCAATAGATGGCTTGAGACGCTTTGGAGAATTTTTCAGCTCTTCCAATCCAAGCGATTCAAAAGGCATATCCAACCTTCACTTCCAAGGAGAAGTATTCAAATATTGTAACTGCTCATCACCTTCATCATCTTCACTATCTGAATCCCTCATTAAGGCTTTCTCTAAGACATCAGACTTTAGCATTTGATCAAGCTCTGACGTAACTACAGATTCGACCAATTCCACCTTAAAGCACTCCTATTCATCAGTAGGGAATTTCATTGCATTAAAAACATTGAAGGTCACATCCCGATCCTGAACTCGCATAGTAAGTTCACCTTTATACACATCAATCAAGGTGCGGCCAGTAGCCAAAAAAGGTCTTCCCAAGATTATGGGAATCTTCTTATCCTCCTCAAAATCATGAATTACAAAGTCAGCAGGAAAGATGAGTTTGTCCACCTTGACCAATACATCCTCCACGATGCCTCGTAAAAATGTAATAGAACGATCGGCCAACTGTAAGGACATATATGTAGGCTTTGGATCAGGTATACCCAACTTCTTGAAGATAGACAAAGGCATCATATTGAGGCTAGCTCCCAAATTACATAAACACTTATCGAATGATAATTTTCCGATGGTACAAGGAATAGTGAAGCTTCCAGGATCTATAAACTTCGGAGGAAACTTATGTTGCAACACAACACTGCATTTTTCCGTAAGAGCAACGGTCTCTAAGTCGTGGAGCTTCACTTTTCGAGAGAAAATACCTTTTATAAACTTTGCATAGCTAGGCATCTGTTCAAGAGCTTCAGCGAAAGGTATGTTGATGTGAAGTTTCTTGAGAACTTCCAAGAACTTAGCAAATTACTTATCAAACTTTTGCTTCTACAGCCTCTTAGGAAAAGGAGGTGGAGGATAGACCTATTTTTCCCCTGTATTACCCTCAGGAGGAGTGTTGACACCAAATTTCTTCCTTGGTTCCACCTCTGCTTCCTTCTATACATCTTCTTCAGCTACAACTTCGGATTCTGGAACTAGAGGTTTTTCGGGGTTCGCAACCTTCTTAGATCTCAAGATAATTGCTTTAACTTTCTCTTTTGCTTCCCTCTTTCCTGGAACTTCTGTGTCACTAGGAAGTGTACCAGGTTATCGATTCAATAAAGCATTGGCAATCTGCCCGATTTGATTCTCCAGAGTCTTGATAGACAACGCTTGGCTCTTGCACATGAGCCTCAACTTCTCCAATTCAGATTTTTCATTGGATTGATTTGTAATTCCATGCGGTAGTTGCTGAAGTTGGAGTTTTTGTCATTGTGCATATTGCGGTTATTGAAAACTAGGAGAGTTGTATTGCTTTGCTGCATACTACTGATAAGGCTGTTGCACTACATTCTGATTGTTGCTCCAGCTGAATTTAGGATGATTGTGGTTGTTGGGATGATAAGTGGTTGGAGCTGGTTGTTGCGACCTCTGAAAGTTGCTTACAAACTGAATTAATTAACTAGAAATAACACACTGCTCAGTTTCATGCGCACCTGCATAAAGCTCACAAATACTTGTGATTTGATTAACTCCATAATTAGCCAAAGAATCCACCTTCAACGTTAAAACATGAAGCTGAGTAGCTGTATCCACTTCCATAACTCTTGCTACCTTGCCTTGAGGTATTCTCATAGTTGGGTTCTGGTATTCATTAACAGCCATCAGTTCAATCAACTCTTAAGTTTCATCGTAGCTCTTAGCTTATAAGGCTCCACCTGATGCTGCATCGAGCATGGGTCTAGACTGTGTTTCCAAACCATTGTAAAAGAAATTTATGATCATCCAATCAGGCATGCCATGATGAGGACACTTCTGAAGCATCTCCTTGTGGGGATCCAAGCCTCACACAAAGATTCTCCCGATTGCTGTGTAAATTGAGTGAGAGCGTTTCTGATTGCAGCCGTCTTCTCCATATGGAAAAATTTAGCTAGAAACTTCTAAAAAAGATCCTCCCATTTGGTGATAGAACCTGTTGGTAGAGAATGCAACCAACACCTAGCTTTATCCCTCAGAGAGAATGGGAAAAGCCTCACTTTTATAGCATCTTCAGAAACCCCATTGAACTTGAAAGTGTAGCAGATCTCGATGAAATCCATGATGTGCATGTTGGGATCTTCTATTGGAGAACCCCCAAATTGAACTGAATTATGTATCATCTGAATCGTGCTAGACTTGATTTCAAAGGTGTTAGCCGCAATGGATGGTCTGATAATGCTAGACTTAATGTCATAGATCTTCGGTTGAGAATAGTCCATCAAAGCCTTTGGATTCGCTGCTTGATCTGCTATTGTAACGATTGCTTTTGCTTCAACCTTCTCAATTTCTTCAAAAACTTCTTCAACTCCTTCCAGTGCTTCTTTATGAGATTGAGATCGTGTTCGCCTACATGCCCTCTAGAGTACCTGAAACACAAAAAGTACCCAAGTAAGTAAAATATCCGAGTCAGTGAACTTTAACGACCACTGATGACAAGCACATAAACTAAAAATTAACACCGAGTCCCCGGCAACGGAGCCAAAAACCTGTTAGGACGAAAACACGCGCTAAAATTCACTCAAGTATACGCGTTCGTAAGTAGTATAAGATGTAAATCAGATTCGTACCCACATAGACTCTTTTGGTTAACTTAAGATTAAGCACTTATGCAACAATGATATGGTTATCGTTCAATACTAATACTATAACAAGTTGAGATGATTATACCTAAGATTAACTAACAGGCAAATGATTAAGAGTTTAAGAGGTTGATTTGACTAGATGAGACAAACATGGGATTCTAACTTCATTAAATACTTCATTCAAAGTCATTTTTCTCAACCTTAACATGCAATGGTGATGACAACTAATTAGATAACACGAAACTAGTAAACACCAACTTTTGTTGCACGAATACCCTACTACCAAACATCCACAAAAGAGATATAAGCTGAATAGACACCAAATATATTGAGACCCTATATGTATATAGAATTTGACAACGTAAAGGTTTAACGAACAAGTTATCTACCGTGATTACATAGCGCAAGTAAGATGGTTAAAATTACCTACGAATCATGCATAAAAAATACATGAACCTATACTAGCATGGCAAGTTCTAAATCTCTATATTCATTGTCACTTCAATAGAGATTAACACGCTATCTTATATGTTAACTACGCACATAAGACGAATAAGCACAACCAATACTAGGCTATCATATAATCACCACACACTAAGATATTGAAATAAATTAACTATAGAAATCCATAAGTAAATCTGTTGGAACCCCACAATAATGATTAGTAAATCCGTTAGAACTCCACGATAACGATCACAAGTAAAACAAGTTATTTTTCTCCTTCATTGAATTTGTGCTATTAGGTCTTCTTAAGGTCTTCTCCTTGCTCTCCGTTGTGAAAAACGTCTTTTAGAGGTCTTTAATATCATCCCAAATCGACCAGAAGTCCAGCAGATCAATATTCTACTAGAAACAGGATTCTGGAAAATCGACCTAGCGCGGCCACCCCCAAAGATAGCGCGGTCACTCTTAGTCCGGCACGGCCGCTCCCAAGTGTAGCACGGCCGTCCTGAGCTTCTGTAAAAACTTATTTCTTCTTATTTAATTTCCTTCAAATGCCGGTTTCTTCGGCGTAATCAACCGAGGCTCCATCATAACACTCTTCGAAGCATAAATCATGCAATATCCGGCCCTTCTTCCGGCTATACCCTGAAATGTAAAACACTATAAAACACATCAAATACACAAACAACTTGTGTATAAAACACCAATTCTAGCCTTTACAAAGCATCTCAAGTGGATATAAATGCCACTTAACACCCTCTCAGGTACACACTTCGTGTCTATCCCTCTTAAGACATGGTTTTGTGTCCATCCCTCTCAGGTATGCATACTCCACATGTTCATCGGTATATAAGGTGAAAGGAATATGTCCTAAGTCCAATCATGTATTAGGATTTAGGAATAACTTTTATGTAATCTGTTTTGATTTCATTGATATTAATAAAGACTTGTTTTGTTTTTATTACGGGCTTTATCTATTTAAGTGTTTAGATAAGATATACTATAGTTTAGAGTAAAGCTTTTTATGGATTATGATGAGATCATAATAGTGAGACCTAAAAAGATGATAACTCTGAACTTAAATAGTTCCTGGTCGTAGGATTACTAACTGGTAATTAATAATCCGCAAAGATCGGTACATACTATGCTTGCTTCATTATGAAGGATGTCTGTTCTCATAGACATTTGTGTGGTGACACTATAGCTAGTATGTAGGTGCTTATTATGGAATAAGTTCACTGAACATGACTCGCACAGCTGAACAACTGATGGAGTTCACTCACGTGTCAGCAGTTGTTCACTTAGTGATAGTGGTACAAGTATCCTTATACTTGAGGTCATCATAGTCATCTTGTGTACACTGAACTATGCTTTGGTTTAGTTCTTAGTCTCCAGGGACAATTATTAGGGCTCTTCTGGGTATAGGAATTTGTACACGAAGATAGTGTATAATCAATAAAGGATCAACCCCTTCCAGTGAAGGAAGCGAATGTTCAAGGCTGATCCACTTATGCTAGTTCAGGAATCTCTGGCCAGAGTAAATGAAATTAGAAAGGAGTTTCTAATTTGCATAGAACCATGCATAGTAAATGGTAAGCAAGTGATTGAATTAGATAGGCTTGACACGAGATCCATGCCTTGTATTTAATCGGGACATTGTAGGGTAGAAGGAGTTTATTGTACGGTAACTATTCACTGACAGGTTCTTGGTATTCTAAGCAGTGAATTCATATTATCCGGATAGTCGCGATATGTTGAGAAGCATCACTCATGATGTAGAATAAATGTGATTAATTAATTAATCATATTTAATAAATTAGAGAATTTATATAAATAATGATAAAATAGTTTTATTATTATTTATTTCTACTACCGGCTTAATATTGAACCTACAGGGTCACACCATAAAAAGAGAATGATTTATTGGTGGAGAAATTAATTAATAATGGCTAATAATTATTTATTTGTGAAATAAATAATTAATTGGCAAATTCAATAATTGATTAAATGAGATTTAATTGATTATAAATTAATTAAGAAAAGTTCTTAATATTATTAATTAAGGATTTAATTTTTGGAAATTAAATCAAGAGATAGAATTATTTCTAAAGTGTTTAGAAAAAGGATTAATAATTAAAAGGTGTTTTAATTATTAATGAGAATAATAAATGGGATAATAATAATAATATTTATGGGAAAATTTCAGCTGAAAATTTTGCCTATAAATACACTATTATAGACCCTATTTTATTCTAACCCCAGAAACCCAAAAGTTTCAGAAAACCAAATTCTCTCCACCTCCTCCTCCTCCTAAAAGTCATTTTCTTGGTGGATACCGGTGGAGTGCTTCACACTTGAGGAGAGCAACTGCTAAGGATCTCTGATCGTTGTCTCCGAATTATTTTAAAAGGTTAGATTCGATCCCTCGAATTTTTATTCACGATTTATATGCTTTTATTTGGATTTTGTATGTGTAAAAGTGTTTTTCCATGCCCCGCTGCGTTTAAAAATCCAACAATGGTATCAGAGCATAGGTTGTATGCATATAGATCTGTGGTAAAAATTTCAGAATTTTATGTGCTTGTATGAATTAATTATGATTTTTACAAGTTATATTATGGATTAATTTTGCCTGATAAGAAATCGTTTCTCAGAATAATTTTGAATGTTGATCTGGGTTCTACAAGTGTTGTAGATCGTCTGGGTATTTTTTTCCATAATTTTAGGATGTATAGATTTTTTATTATGAATTTTTGAAGTTCTTGCAATTAAATTCGTAATTAAATAAGTAAATATATGTATATATAGTATATATATGTTTGTATATACATCTGCTTTGCTGTTATCTGTATTGCACGGAATAAAGAGAACAGGTACGGCGTCTGCTGAGAGAAAGACAGGGCTGTCAGGCACGGGTATCGAGAAAAGTCAGCCGGCGGAAAAAGAAAAAAAAAATAGGGGTGTAACGCATTCTGGGAATGCGTTACACACCTGTGGCGCATTCACGGAATGGGTTACACCCTTTAATGGCTTAAAAGGGGTGTAACGCATCAACAGAATGTGTTACAGGGCTTGTAACGCGTTCCTGTAATGCGTTACAGCCCGTCTGTTGATATTAAAATTGATTTTCTGGGAGTTTCGTAACTCCGTTTTGGGCGTGCAATATACCGTTGGATTCGTTTTTCCGAGACGGATCTAATGGAGTGATCAATTTTAGTTTATATAAAAGTTTTGAACTGTTTATATTTCCATGAAGTGTTTTAAAGCTGTTTTTGATTGTTTTAATTGATTTTAAATGCTTCATGTGATACATAGAGATGTATAATACTTAGACTAATGTGCTAGATGATATAACATGCCTACCTTGATGTTTATTCATGTTGATATATGTGATATATGCTTAGTTTATCATGCGATGATAGATTTAGGTGAACTTAAATAAACATAAGGCGTTTGTTAGACAACCTAGTATAGTGAAATTGTTTCATAACCTTAATAACAATATTATGAATACAATCATGAGATTCTTGTGTTTGTGAAATACATAATTGAATATGAATTTTCGATATGAGAGAAAGCATGATTCTGTCAACAACAGATTTCTATCTGTAAGAAAGGGTTATTAAGTGACGCCTCTTGACAATGCTCCACCCGATCTGGGAATCATCTGATTATTGATTATTGATTTGAAATATTTAATTTAAAAGGAAGAATCTCTTTATAATATGATTATGATTGTAACGTAATATAATCCCTCTAAAATTTAATAATATCAAGTAGTAATTGGCCAATGATACAACGGGCTTGTGTCGGTCATAGCCTTCCAACATGGTAGAAAGTAGTTCTTATTTTTGAATCATTGTCGTTTCGTGCCACAGCCGAGGGCTTTGATTTCGAAATAAGAAATACTTGTCTATTACATAGAGATGTGTACATTGAATAAGAATCTCAAGGTCGTTACGTGCCACAGCCGTGGTCCTTTGGGGACTGATTCAATTGTACAGAATATTGGGTTAGACTTGACTTAGAATATTGAGTTTGTCGTGCCACATCCGTGACTCAATTATTCAAGAGGCTAAAGTTTGATTAGGGAATAACATTAGATGTAATTGACAAGAGTTGTCTGCCTATTGAACATTACATGGCGTTTCGTGCCACAGCCGGGGTTGTGTAATGGAATGTAGGATCCCTATTCCCACTAGCATTATGAATGCTTAATTTTTCATGTAGGGGGTTGAATAAATTAGGAAAACTAGTGGGAGCCACTTATGAATAAAGACCCGATTCATATAGTGTTTTGAAATGAAATCGAATATTTGCTAAGTGTTGTTATGTGTTTATCATTTACAGATTTACTTTGTACGTTATGTCTTCTGCACTATCACTTAGGAGCATACTGGATGCTCACAAATTGACTGGTCCTAATTATGCTGACTGGCTTCGAAACTTGAGAATTGTTCTCAGGATTGAGAAGCTGGAATACGTGATTGACTCACCTAAGCCTACTGAACCTGCTAGTGATGCACATAATGATGAACATGTTGTGTATCGTAGGTGGATAGATGATGCAAATGTTGCTCAATGCATCATGCTAGCTTCCATGAATATTGAGCTACAGAAGCAACATGAGCATATGGATGCTCACACTATCCTCATGCATCTACAAGAGTTGTATGATGTAGCGGGGAGGACAGCTCGATATGAGATATCGAAGGAGCTGTTCGGTTGTAGGATGTCTGAGGGATCATTTGTGAATGACCATGTACTTAAGATGATCAATTTGATTGAACGTCTTGGACAACTTGGTTTTGCCATGGATGGGGAGCTGAGCCAAGACTTGGTCTTGCAATCGCTTCCGAGTTCGTTCTCGCAGTTTGTTGTGAACTTTCACATGAATAAGTTGGATGTAACACCCCCAGATCCGGGGTCAGGGATCCGGGTCGTCACGGTCTTTCTTTCCACAATATCACTTCACTTAATTAATAATAAATAACCCTATGCTGTGACCCCACACTAACACACACCACAACCCGTTATAGTCTCAGAGATGAAATTGAAATAAGTACAAGTCCTTGAATCCATAATTAAGAGTTATTACAACCCAAAATGATTACTTGATAAATTTACAGTTAATTGTCATTATCTGCCACAAGTTATAATTATACATAATTTGATTCTCAAAAGTAGAATGCCTGATCTACCAATAGATCTACCTCTGTAGCTATAGCAGCTACAACATCAACGGGAAGACGCGGGACGCTTCCCACGCGCTTGCGCTGGGTCTGCTGGAGTCTGGCCATCTTTCATAACTGTTGTTGTGTGATGAAGAAATAAAGCAAGAGTGAGCCTTACAGCTCGCAAGATAATATATAGCGATAACAATAATACAAGTATCTAAATGGATACTTACTAGAATCTTTTATCATGTGTAAGATAATTACTTACTAGATATAAGTTTTAAAAGAAGATGAAGTTACCAATTACTTCACTATACTTATACCATTTTTAGAAATCTACTTGAACTACTACTGTTCAAAGTATAATAAGATTCACGAGGTCATCCCATAGATGAGACCACAAATAAAACTTGAAAATATTTGATCTTTGAAATATTTTGAAAAGAAATGAAGTTACGAGATACTTCATTCAATAGATACACCAATAAAACTGTTTGACCCTGTCAATGCTTCGGCAACCACCCATTAGTAGCCTTTCGATCGAAATGCTATGGGTAGTGTTGTAGAATTATCCAAATGGATGATGAACTCATTACGGGAGTTTGCCGCGCCAGGAAGACCACTTACGATGATCAGTCGTAGTAGTACAACCCCACCATTTTCTACATGTAGAGGAGAACCTGTCGGATTTACTTGTCAACCGAACACTGAACTCCTAAGGAATGGACCGCCTTAGCGGAACTTCCAGGCCATTTGGGCCAATATAATAATACGGCTGGGCCGGCGCTACTCGGCCACTTACGCCACTCCTAGTTCAGATGAAATCCATGACTCTGAAACGTAAAGCTCGTCCCCACTTTCCCCAAGTAGAAACTTGTTGATACGGCTCCACCAAGAAGTCGTATCTAGTTGGAAAGCAAAACTCACCGATATTTCCCAGGCGATGCCTGTTAATGGATTAACTTGTTCCAAGAATTTTACTTCCCGAGTATTGGGTAAGTAATCAAAAACTCTTTTATCAAGACAGCAACCTTGTTGCGAATATAAAACACACCACAGAGCCGGATCCCTCAGGTTTTGAGCGAGTATTTAAATCCCCTTCGAAAGGAGGATCTTAAATATAAAAATGAGTTTTGGGATCCGCTCTAACTTTTTAAAAATCATTTTAAAGACTCGAAAACACTTTAAAGAGTGTTTGGAATAATGCTGATTTAATAAAGTAAATCAGTCTCAATAAAAAGAAATATCTGGATATTATTATTTAAATAATATTTCCATAAAGAATAATCTTTATAAAAATAATTGAAGTAGAAGTTTTAAAACTCTTACTTGAATGAAAATTAAATAATCAAGGATATACTTATACAAAAATACTATCTTTATTTGAATAATCGAAAATAAGTTTGATTATCGAAACATTATTCTTTAATAAATTAAAGAATATTATTAAATAATAAGTGGAGTCATAATACCTCGAATGAATATTATAATTAATATTCATTAAATAAAATAACGGAGTCATACATCCTCAAATGAATATTCAAGTAATATTCAATAAATAATATAAAGGAGTCATAAGTCCTCGAATGAATATTCAAGATAATATTCATTAATAAAATAAAGTTATCGAATAAACCTTATTCGATTAATAGTTTGGAAAACTATAACCATATATATATATATAAAATCTACTCGGGATCCTCGACTCCCGGTTTTAGAAAATGTTTTCACCTTTGGGTCCCTATACTAAGGGTATATGCAAATTACCGTTATTCTCTAGCATAGGTATTATCAACTGAACCAACAGATATATATGGCAAGAATACGAATCAGGCATTCATATATACCATATCACATGCTCCAATATATTGCAAGAATTTGCTAATTAACCAACATGCATTTATCAAAAGACGATGCATATACATATATACATCACAACAACAGTATAGCGGGTAGAAAACTTGCCTGAACGACTGGGGGTGATTAAAGGCTCGGGACGAGTCTGGTAACCTATAAACAACAAGTAAGTTGGAATTAAACCAAAGTCACTTGTAAATCTATACTTTAACTAACTTAGACTCTAACGCTTGTTTTGCCCTTACTGATTCTCTTAAGTCACTCGAGTACCCTCGGCTCCACCATTTTTAATAAATTAACCATTACGAGTTTTAAGGCGATTCCTTCACGAGTGTCTTACCAAATGCCTAACACTCTTACCATAATTGTTTCATACACTAATTAACCATTTTTAGTCTTTAACCTATGTTTCAAAGTAAGGCGAGGGGAAAAGTTTCGTTCGCGAAATGCCGTTACTTGAAACGGTCGTTTCTCCTAAACCGTATATCAGAATCAAACGAACTATATATCAAAACGAAGCTCGTAACATGAACTATCTAAACATGGCAATGGTCAACATCTAGCAGGGGGTTCTCGGGTCCTAATGTTATGAACAAAAGCAGTCTAAAGTAAATCGGACATTACGGCGGCTATGTTTACGCGAATTCCCAAATTTAAACCATTCAAAAACCATCACAATTCAACCTCAACCCATTCATACAACAAAAGTCCATCCTTATCACATCATAACAGCCCCAATCAATTCAATATTAACATTTATACTTATGCTTAAGCTTGAATTTAACTATACTTAAGTTCTTTTAACCAAAACAACAAGATTCACCATTCCATTTCACTACCACTCCAACCCAAACTCGAAACCACAAGCATTAAGCTACTATATCACCATAACAATCAAAATCATCTTATTATACAAAGGAATCTAGGGTTTGGAGATGATATACCTTCCTTGAAATGGTGGGAGTAGCTAGGAAGCCTTAAGAAGCCTTGAGAAGTCTTAGGGATGCTTGGATCTTAAAGGAAAACAAGAAAAATTCAAGTTAAAAACTTTGAAATCACTATTCATTGTCTTCTTCATTGATTTATTGAAGAAGATTGAGAATGAATGGGGTGCTTAAACTCATAATATAGCCATATCTATGCATAAGAATGACTAGGGAATTATCTTACCAATTTAGGAAGCTTGGATCTTGGATTTTGAAAAATTTTCCCTTTGAAATGCCAAAAAGCCGAGAGCAAGTTCTTGGTGAAGAGAAATAGATTTTTGTTTTGGTGAAAAATGATTTGTTTTGGCTTGGTTGATTTGGTTTTGTTTTTGTTTTAGTTAATTACCTATTTAACCTTGGACTTTGTGTGGTTAATAACCATCCACATCTCCTTCCTCCTTATGTCATGCTTGTGTCATGCTATGATGTCATCTTTCCCTCCTTGTCCTCTTCTCATTGGTTGGGTGACATCATCCTCTCTAATCCCTTTGATTAATTTCCTAATTGTTTGCCTAATGACCGCTGATCTGTTATACGGTTCGCTTAACTTTCGTTTTCGTTTATCGTTTGAGGGATCATACCCGGGATCTTATTACTTAGGTTCCCTTAACCTTTCTCAATATATTATATTCCTTTTATGATCCTCTCTTATAATCCTTTAATTTAAATCATTTTTATCTTGTTACCTTATACTCAATTCTTTCCGTATCTAGTGGATTTCCGGGAAAAATCAAAGTGTTCGGTATTGGATTCTGACGATCTTTACATACACTTATATACCATGTAGAGTACTAATAAAATCTCAGAATATCCATAACAGAACCCTTACATAGTGTGGCATGAAAAGTTTTCTCATTCAGGTAAAACACTATTCATAAGGGTTACAAAAAGTTGAAAATTTTGGGGGTTATTACAGTCTCCCCTCCTTAAAAGGATTCCGTCCCGGAATCAAATAGAAAACAAATGGGGGTACTTTTCTAGCATTGCGCTCTCTAGTTCCCAAGTTGATTCTTCTACATTATGATTCTGCCATAGTACTCTGACTAGCTTGATCACTTTGTTCCGAAGCACCTGCTCCTTCTTATCTATAATCCTTACTGGCTTCTCCACGTAAGTCAGATCTGGTTGCATATCCACCTGCTCGTACTCCACTATGTGTCTGGCATCCCGATGATACTTCCTTAGCATTGACACATGGAACACATTATGAACTTATTGCAAGTTAGGGGGTAAGGCTAGCTCGTAAGCTAACTTTCCAATCCGTCTTAATATCTCAAAAGGTCCAATGTATCTTGGGCTTAGTTTTCCTTTCTTTCCGAACCTCATTAATCCCTTCCAAGGGGATACCTTTAGCAGTACTAAGTCCCCGACTTCATATTCCTTATCCTTTCGGGCTAGGTCTGCATATTTCTTTTGTCTGTCTTGGGCTGCTACAAGCCGTCCTCTGATAAGATCCACTATGTCTTTGGTCCTTTAGACCACTTCGGGTCCGAGCATCTTCCGCTCTCCTACTTCATCCCAGTATAAGGGAGATCGACACCTTCTTCCATACAGGGCCTCATAAGGCGGCATTCCGATGCTAGCATGAAAGCTATTGTTATAAGAAAACTCGATCAACGGCAAGTGGTCATCCCAACTTCCTTTAAGGTCTATTGCACAGACTCTCAACATATCCTCTAGTGTCTGGATGGTCCTTTCCCTCTGTCCATCCGTCTGGGGATGGTACGCGGTACTCATATTTAACTTGGTCCCCGCACATTCTTGAAAGCTCCTCCAAAATCTGGAGTTGAACTCGGGGTCTCGGTCTGAGACAATGGACGCTGGGACTCCATGTCGCGTCACTATTTCCTTAAGGTAAATGTCCACCAGTCTATCGACTGTGTATCTCTCATTGATAGGAATGAAATGAGCTGACTTTGTCAGTCGGTCTATAATTACCCATATGGCGTCATGATTGGCTTTCGTCCTTGGCAAGCCTACAACAAAATCCATCGCTATCTGTTCCCATTTCCACTCAGGAATCTCCAGGGGTCGTAAAAGTCCACTGGGTCTCTGGTGCTCTGCCTTTACTCTTTGGCAAGTCAAACATTTGCTTACCCATTCTGCTACGTCCCTCTTCATGTTGGGCCACCAGTAATATTCCTTCAAATCCCTATACATCTTGGTACTTCCCGGGTGAATGGAATACCTTGAATTATGGCTTTTATCCAAAATCTCATCTTTAAGCTCTTGAACGTTTGGAACCCAAATCCGGTAGGAATACCTCATTATCCCCTTATTGTCCCTCTCAGTATGGATCTCTTCTCCAGTCATTGACTCTCTGCCCGCCTTCATCATTCTTTCTTGGCATAATCTAATCTTTTCCAATAACTCTGGCTGCATTGAGATCTCAAAAAGTTTTTCAGTTCCGGTTCCAGTTACCTTTACTTCTATTTCCATTCTCTTAAAATCCCTTATCAATTCTTCCGAAGTCGTTATCATTCTGAGTCTTTCCTTTCTACTAAGGGCGTTAGCCACCACATTGGCTTTCCCCGGATGATAGAGAATCTCACAATCATAGTCCTTGATTAGTTCTAACCATCTCCTCTGGCGCATGTTGAGCTCTTTCTGCGTAAATATATACTCGAGGCTCTTATTGTCTGTGAAAATCTCGCACTTCTCTCCATACAAGTAGTGCCTCCAAATTTTTAAGGCAAATACTATTGCCGCGAGCTCAAGGTCATGAGTAGGATATCTAATCTCATATTCCTTCAGTTGTCTCGACACATACGCAATCACCTTACCGTGCTGCATAAGCACACATCCTAATCCTTTGTGCGACGCGTCACTATATATCACAAAATCTCCTTTTCCGTCCGGCAATGCTAACACCGGGGCCGTTACCAACCTTTTCTTTAATTCCTGAAAACTGTTCTCACATTTCTCCGTCCATTCAAACTTCTCTGTCTTACGAGTAAGTCGTGTCAAAGGGGCTGCGATCTTCGCAAAGTCCTGTACAAATCTACGATAGTAGCCGTCCAATCCTATGAAACTCCTTACCTCTGTGGGTGTGGTTGGCCTTTCCCAATTTGAGACCGCCTCTATCTTGGAGGGGTCGACCAATACTCCTTCTTTATTGATCACATGTCCTAAAAACTGTACTTTATTCCGCCAGAATTCACACTTCGAGAATTTGGAAAATAACTGTTCCTCTCTGAGTATTCCTAGAACTATCCTCAAATGCTCTGCATGTTCTGCCTCAGTCCTGGAGTAGATCAAAATATCATCGATAAAAACTATCACACACTTATCCAAGTACTTCTTAAATACTCTATTCATTAAATCCATGAAAGCCGCTGGGGCGTTGGTTAATCCAAAGGACATTACCAAGAACTCATAATGCCCATACCTGGTACGGAACGCTGTCTTGGAAATATCTTCGGGTTTAATCTTTAGTTGGTGATATCCAGTTCTCAGGTCGATCTTGGAAAAATAAACAGCATTCTTTAGCTGGTCAAACAGATCGTCTATTCTAGGTAATGGGTACCTGTTCTTTATGGTTAGCTTGTTCAACTCTCAATAGTCGATGCACAGCCTCATGCTCCCATCTTTCTTCTTAACAAATAAAACTGGTGCTCCCCACGGAGACACACTGGGTCTTATCATACCCTTATCCAAGAGTTCCTGCAATTGGATAGCTAATTCCTTCATTTCTAACGGGGCTAACCGGTAAGGTGCTTTTGAAACTGGCGCCGTCCCGGGAGCCAATTCAATAGCAAATTCCATTACTCTATCGGGTGGTAATCCCGGAAGGTCTTGTGGGAATACGTCTTCAAATTCGTTGACTACTGGAATATCTTGTAAGTTGGGCACCTCCTTCTGCGTGTCCACCACATAGGCTAGGTAGGCCTCATTTCCTTTTCGTAGCATCCTTCTGGTCTGGGCCATAGTCAAAAATTTCCGCGTCTGCCTTTTTCCTCTAAATATAACTTCTTTCTTCCCTGGGATATTTAACTTAACTTTCTTCCCCTTACAGTCTATCTGAGCATCATTGCTAGATAGCCAGTCCATTCCCAAAATTACATCAAACTCCCCTAATTTAAAAGGAATCAGATCAACACTAAAAGATTGCTCCCCTATGCCTATCTCACAGGCGGGGTGAATCTGGTTAACAGGAATAATCTCATGATTGGCTATTTCTACTTGTAAGGGTTCTTTCAAGGGTTCAGCCTTAAGTCTTAACTTATGCACAAGGTCCTTTGATATTAAAGATTTAGTTGCTCCCGAATCAAATAAAACGTTTGCACTGACTGAATTTAGAGAAAGGGTACCTGCTATCACATCTGAATCTTTCATAGCATCCTGGACTGTCATGTTGAAAGTCCTTGCAGTAGGTGGCTTATTGGAGGCAGCCCTGCTGGCTCCTGAAGCTGCTGGTTTGTTCATTGGGCATTCCCTCTTCCAATGACCTGGGCGTCCACACTGATGACAATTGGTGGTTGGAATGACGGCAGAGGCTGATGAAGGGCATTTGTGAGAATAGTGACCCAATTGCCCACACTTAAAGCAGGTTACTGGCTTTCCTTTACACTCCCCAGTGTGCATCCTTCCACAAGTGTTACAGGCTGGCAATGGGGGTCGAGACTGGTTGGAATAGGACATTCTTGACTTCTGGCCGCTCTGGCTCACACTCACGCTCATTGGCCGCTTAAACCCAGTGCTCTTTCCCGGTAGGGACACTGCTCCTCGATTAAATCTAGTTGGGAAGCTCCTTCCTGCGGAACCTCCACCCATGCTCATACTTTTCCTCTTTATTCCCTTCTTCTCCCTTTCCTTCTGCATCTGTTCACTTCCGGCTTCTACAATCGTTGCCTTTTGCACCAGAGTGGCATAATCCGTAAGCTTAAGGATTGCCACCCTATTCTGAATCCATGGTTTCAGTCCCTGCTGAAACCTCCTAGCTTTCTTTCCTCGGTGCTCACAAACTCCGGCACAAACCTTGATAACTCAGTAAATTTCGCTTCATACTCTGCTACAGACAAGTTATTCTGCTTTAGCTCTAAGAACTTGAGCTCCATCTGGTTTTCCATAAACCTCGGAAAATACTTTCCCAGAAATAACTGACTGAACCTCTCCCAGGTTATGATAGCATCTGTCTCCATGTTTTTCTTGGCCTTCCACCAGTAGTTGGCTTCTCCTTTCAGAACGTAGGTAGCAAATACAGTCTTCCGTGCCTCATCGATACTCAGAATCTCAAAGGATTTCTCCATTTCCTTTAACCAAGCCCTTGCCTCAACTGGGTCGGCTGATCCGTGGAACTCAGGGGGCTTAAGGGACTTAAAAGCCCTGAAAGAGTTTTCCACAGCATTGTTATTTCCTTGAGGGGGTGAGTTGGGTTGACGTTCCAAGTTCTGCCTTAGGAGTTGCATGAACTGGCCCATGGAATCCATGCCTGGGTTTGGTACTGGTTGCTCAACCTCAGTTTCTCCTTCTTCAGCCTCTATCTCAAATCCCTCAACATCATATGTTTCCTCTTCCTCTTTATACAGGGAGTCATCCTGTTCCACATAATCCTCATCTTCCTCTTCACTGTGTTCCTGGTTTCTATTGTCCTGATTATGGCTTCCCTGGTCCTCAGATCCAGGGTTCGCCCTAGTTCCAATCTTTCTTGACGGCATGATTCTGATAAAAAAAATATTATTGGGAAATTCAACGTTAGGTCACAATCATATACAACATTGTGCCTTGCACAGCTCTTATAATAGGGAGAACGTATATCACAATTCTATTATTTTATGACAGTTCAAATACGAAGTGCAGTAATAATAATGATAAAAACAGTGATCTCGTCACTAAGGAACTGAACCGAAGGAAACAAATATATACATAATGCGAGAAATATATAGTTTGATCTGGTCAAAAGTACAACAGTGCTACAGCCATCTTTTCCAAAAGTGATACACAAGAGTCTATCTGTCTAGTCAGAAAAAGGGATGCTATATACAAGTCAACTATCCCGGAAAATTGGCTCTTACTAAGGCCTCGACTAACTAGACAACTAGACTATTCCATCGTCAATCCTGAATCACACACCGGAGCGGGTCAGCTCCCATACCCTTTCCATCGCATGACGGAAGATATAGTCGGCCTGCCACCTGGAGATCCTACCATGCCTGTCCCCTTGGAGCGATCTGAGCCTCGCTCGGGACGTGAGCTCTATCCCCGTAAGCTTCCTCCTCAAGGATCCGGGTATAGAAGCCCTAGTCTCATAAGCTCGGGTACGCCTACCCGCCCTCTCCGCATCCAACTCCCTCCTGGCCTCATCCAGTTGGGCCTCAGCAACAGCCACTCGGGTCCTCAGTACATCCTGAACATAGCCGTGGGCTAACGAAGACTGCTGTGGGCAGGGTCAAGAGGTGGTGAATCCGGAGCCGCTGGGGGTGCCTCATCAGTCTGCCTAGGCTCGGAAGTATGGGTCTTTGAGCTGTCATCATAAGGGATCCAAGATAGTGGTGGAGGGGTAGGAGCTCTGACCACCGGAAGTGTGGGTAAAGGGGTACCAGCATACACTACCATAGGTCCGACACGCTCCTCAGCTACTGGGACCTCATCCGGGTCCTCCTCATCTGGAATAGCAATGACCTCTGTCTCCGACTCCTCTGAGGGGTCCTCCTCATCTGAAATAGCAATGACCTCTGTCTTTGACTCCTCTGAGGGGTCCTCCTCATCCTCCTCCATCTCAGGCTCCTCCTGATCCTCAACATCTAGCAGTGCCTCATCATGCTCACGCTCGAACATCTCAGGGTCCTCTATCTCAGGCGCCTACACATTAAACGAGCTAAGTTACTATCATGATACTTATAAGGGTTCCCGCAAGGGTTTTAACTGTCAGCACTACTTTAAGTAGTCTGACCATGAACTTGGCAAGAGTTCTTATTATCTTTGTGAGTTTGTTATTATATCGTCGCATCATCTCTGAGGTTTATAACGCTTAGCTCTGATACCATTTATGTAACACCCCCAGATCCGGGGTCAGGGATCCGGGTCGTCACGGTCTTTCTTTCCACAATATCACTTCACTTAATTAATAATAAATAACCCTATGCTGTGACCCCACACTAACACACACCACAACCCGTTATAGTCTCAGAGATGAAATTGAAATAAGTACAAGTCCTTGAATCCACAATTAAGAGTTATTACAACCCAAAATGATTACTTGATAAATTTACAGTTAATTGTCATTATCTGCCACAAGTTGTAATTATACATAATTTGATTCTCAAAAGTAGAATGCCTGATCTACCAATAGATCTACCTCTGCAGCTATAGCAGCTACAACATCAACGGGAAGACGCGGGACGCTTCCCATGCGCTTGCGCTGGGTCTGCTAGAGTCTGGCCATCTTTCCTAACTGTTGTTGTGTGATGAAGAAATAAAGCAAGAGTGAGCCTTACAGCTCGCAAGATAATATATAGCGATAACAATAATACAAGTATCTAAATGGATACTTACTAGAATCTTTTATCATGTGTAAGATAATTACTTACTAGATATAAGTTTTAAAAGAAGATGAAGTTACCAATTACTTCACTATACTTATACCATTTTTAGAAATCTACTTGAACTATTATTGTTCAAAGTATAATAAGATTCACGAGGTCATCCCATAGATGAGACCACAAATAAAACTTGAAAATATTTGATCTTTGAAATATTTTGAAAAGAAATGAGTTACGAGATACTTCATTCAATGGATACACCAATAAAACTGTTTGACCCTGTCAATGCTTCGGCAACCACCCATTAGTAGCCTTTCGATCGAAATGCTACGGGTGGTGTTGTAGAATTATCCAAATGGATGATGAAATCATTACGGGAGTTTGCCGCGCCAGGAAGACCACTTACGATGATCAGTCGTAGTAGTACAACCCCACCATTTTCTACATGTAGAGGAGAACCTGTCGGATTTACTTGTCAACCGAACACTGAACTCCTAAGGAATGGACCGCCTTAGAGGAACTTCCAGGCCATTTGGGCCAATATAATAATATGGCAGGGCCGGCGCTACTCGGCCACTTACGCCACTCCTAGTTCAGATGAAATCCATGACTCTGAAACGTAAAGCTCGTCCCCACTTTCCCCAAGTAGAAACTTGTTGATACGGCTCCACTAAGAAGTCGTATCTAGTTGGAAAGGAAAACTCACCGATATTTCCCAGGCGATGCCTGTTAATGGATTAACTTGTTCCAAAAATTTTACTTCCCGAGTATTGGGTAAGTAATCAAAAACTCTTTTATCAAGACAGCAACCTTGTTGCGAATATAAAACACACCACAGAGCCGGATCCCTCAGGTTTTGAGCGAGTATTTAAATCCCCTTTGAAAGGAGGATCTTAAATATAAAAATGAGTTTTGGGATCCGCTCTAACTTTTTAAAAATCATTTTAAAGACTCGAAAACACTTTAAAGAGTGTTTGGAATAATGCTGATTTAATAAAGTAAATCAGTCTCAATAAAAGAAATATCTGGATATTATTATTTAAATAATATTTCCATAAAGAATAATCTTTATAAAAATAATTGAAGTAGAAGTTTTAAAACTCTTACTTGAATGAAAATTAAATAATCAAGGATATACTTATACAAAAATACTATCTTTATTTGAATAATCGAAAATAAGTTTGATTATCGAAACATTATTCTTTAATAAATTAAAGAATATTATTAAATAATAAGCGGAGTCATAATACCTCGAATGAATATTATAATTAATATTCATTAAATAAAATAATGGAGTCATACATCCTCAAATGAATATTCAAGTAATATTCAATAAATAATATAAAGGAGTCATAAGTCCTCGAATGAATATTCAAGATAATATTCATTAATAAAATAAAGTTATCGAATAAACCTTATTCGATTAATAGTTTGGAAAACTATAACCATATATATATATATATATATATATATATATATATATAAAATCTACTCGGGATCCTCGACTCCCGGTTTTAGAAAATGTTTTCACCTTGGGTCCCTATACTAAGGGTATATGCAAATTACCGCTATTCTCTAGCATAGGTATTATCAACTGAACCAACAGATATATATGGCAAGAATATGAAACAGGCATGCATATATACCATATCACATGCTCCAATATATTGCAAGAATTTGCTAATTAACCAACATGCATTTATCAAAAGACGATGCATATACATATATACATCACAACAACAGTATAGCGGGTAGAAAACTTGCCTGAACGACTGGGGGTGATTAAAGGCTCGGGACGAGTCTGGTAACCTATAAACAACAAGTAAGTTGGAATTAAACCAAAGTCACTTGTAAATCTATACTTTAACTAACTTAGACTCTAACGCTTGTTTTGCGCTTACTGATTCTCTTAAGTCACTCGAGTACCCTCGGCTCCACCATTTTTAATAAATTAACCATTACGAGTTTTAAGGCGATTCCTTCGCGAGTGTCTTACCAAATGCCTAACACTCTACCATAATTGTTTCATACACTAATTAACCCTTTTTGGTCTTTAACCTATGTTTCAAAGTAAGGAGAGGGGAAAAGTTTCGTTCGCGAAACGCTGTTACTTGAAACGGTCGTTTCTCCTAAACCGTATATCATAATCAAACGAACTACATATCAAAACGAAGCTCGTAACATGAACTATCTAAACATGGCAATGGTCAACATCTAGCAGGGGGTTCTCGGGTCCTAATGTTATGAACAAAAGTAGTCTAAAGTAAATCGGACATTACGACGGCTATGTTTACGCGAATTCCCAAATTTAAACCATTCAAAAACCATCACAATTCAACCTCAACCCATTCATACAACAAAAGTCCATCCTTATCACATCATAACAGCCCCAATCAATTCAATATTAACATTTATACTTATGCTTAAGCTTGAATTTAACTATACTTAAGTTCTTTTAACCAAAACAACAAGATTCACCATTCCATTTCACTACCACTCCAACTCAAACTCTAAACCACAAGCATTAAGCTACTATATCACCATAACAATCAAAATCATCTTATTATACAAAGGAATCTAGGGTTTGGAGATGATATACCTTCCTTGAAATGGTGGGAGTAGCTAGGAAGCCTTAGAAGCCTTGAGAAGTCTTAGGGATGCTTGGATCTTAAAGGAAAACAAGAAAAATTCAAGTTAAAAACTTTGAAATCACTATTCATTGTCTTCTTCATTGATTTATTGAAGAAGATTGAAAATGAAGGGGGTGCTTAACTCATAATAATAGCCATATCTATGCATAAGGATGACTAGGGAATTATCTTACCAATTTAGGAAGCTTGGATCTTGGATTTTGAAAATTTTTCCCTTTGAAATGCCAAAAAGCCGAGAGCCAAGTTCTTGGTGAAGAGAAATAGATTTTGTTTTGGTGAAAAATGATTTGTTTTGGCTTGGTTGATTTGGTTTTGTTTTTGTTTTAGTTAATTACCTATTTAACCTTGGACTTTGTGTGGTTAATAACCATCCACATCTCCTTCCTCCTTATGTCATGCTTGTGTCATGCTATGATGTCATCTTTCCCTCCTTGTCCTCTTCTCCATTGTTGGGTAACATCATCCTCTCTAATCCCTTTGATTAATTTCCTAATTGTTTGCCTAATGACCGCTGATCTGTTATACGGTTCGCTTAACCTTTCGTTTTCGTTTATCGTTTGAGGGATCATACCCGGGATCTTATTACTTAGGTTCCCTTAACCTTTCTCAATATATTATATTCCTTTTATGATGCCTCTCTTATAATCCTTTAATTTAAATCCTTTTTATCCTGTTACCTTATACTCAATTCTTTCCGTATCTAGTGGATTTCTCGGGAAAAAATTCAAAGTGTTCGGGTATTGGATTCTGACGATCTTTACATTCACTTATATGACCATGTAGAAGTACTAATAAAATCTCAGAATAATCATAACAGAACCCTACATAGTGTGGCATGAAAAGTTTCCTGCATTCAGCTAAAACACTATTCATAAGGGTTACAAAAACGTTGAAAATTTTGGGGGTTAGTACAGTCTCGGCCTCGCTTAAAAAGTGATTCGGCGTCCCGGAATTCAAATAGAAAACAAATGGTGGTACTTTTCTAGGCATTGCGCTCTCGGTAGGTTCCAAGTTGATTCTTCTACATTATGAATTCTAGCGCCATAGTACTGCTGACTACTTGATGCACTTTGTTCGGGCGAAGCAGAAAAGCCTGCTCCTTCATTATCTATAATCCTTACTGGCTTCTCCACGTAAGTCAGATCTGGTTGCATATCCACCTGCTCGTACTCCACTATGTGTCTGGCATCCCGATGATACTTCCTTAGCATTGACACATGGAACACATTATGAACTTGTTGCAAGTTAGGGGGTAAGGCTAGCTCGTAAGCTAACTTTCCAATCCGTCTTAATATCTCAAAAGGTCCAATGTATCTTGGGCTTAGTTTTCCTTTCTTTCCGAACCTCATTAATCCCTTCCAAGGGGATACCTTTAGCAGTACTAAGTCCCCTACTTCATATTCCTTGTCCTTTCGGGCTAGGTCTGCATATTTCTTCTGTCTGTCTTGGGCTGCTACAAGCCGTCCTCTGATAAGATCCACTATGTCTTTGGTCCTTTGGACCACTTCGGGTCCGAGCATCTTCCGCTCTCCTACTTCATCCCAGTATAAGGGAGATCGACACCTTCTTCCGTACAGGGCCTCATAAGGCGGCATTCCGATGCTAGCATGAAAGCTATTGTTATAAGAAAAACTCGATCAACGGAAAGTGATCATCCAACTTCCTTTAAGGTCTATTGCACAGACTCTCAACATATCTCTAGTGTCTGGATGGTCCTTTCACTCTGCCCATCCGTCTTGGGATGGTACGCGGTACTCATATTTAACTTGGTCCCCGCACATTCTTGAAACTCTCGTCCAAAATCTGGAGTTGAACCGGGGTCTCGGTCTAAGACAATGGACGCTGGGACTCCATGTTGCGTCACTATTTCCTTAAGGTAATGTCCACCAGTCTATCGACTGTGTATTCTCTCATTGATAGGAATGAAAGGAGCTGACTTTGTCAGTCGGTGTCTATAATTACCATATGCGTCATGATTGGCTTTCGTCCTTGGCAAGCCTACAACAAAATCCATCGCTATCATGTTCCCATTTCCACTCGGAATCTCAGGGGTCGTAAAAGTCCACTGGGTCTCTGATGCTCTGCCTTAACTCTTGGCAAGTCAAACATTTGATTACCCATTCTGCTACGTCCCTCTTCATGTTGGGCCACCAGTAATATTCCTTCAAATCCCTATACATCTTGGTACTTCCCGGGTGAATGGAATACCTTGAACTATGGCTTTCAATCCAAAATCTCATCTTTAAGCTCTTGAACATTTGGAACCCAAATCCGGTAGGAATACCTCATTATCCCCTTATTGTCCCTCTCAGTATGGATCTCTTCTCCAGTCATTGACTCTCTGCCCTCCTTCATCATTTTTTTTGGCATAATCTAATCTTTCCAATAACTCTGGCTGCATTGAGATCTCAAAAAGCTTTTTCAGTTCCGGTTCCGATTACCTTTACTTCTATTTCCATTCTCTCAAAAATCCCTTATTAATTCTTCTGAAGTCGTTATCATTCTGAGTCTTTCCTTTCTACTAAGGGCGTACAGCCACCACATTGGCTTTCCCCGGATGATAGAGAATCTCACAATCATAGTCCTTGATTAGTTCTAACCATCTCCTCTGGCGCATGTTGAACTCTTTCTGCGTAAATATGTACTTGAGGCTCTTATGGTCTGTGAAAATCTCGTACTTCTCTCCATACAAGTAGTGCCTCCAAATTTTTAAGGCAATATCATTGCCGCGAGCTCAAGGTCATGAGTAGGATATCTAATCTCGTATTCCTTCAGTTGTCTCGACGCATACGCAATCACCTTACCGTGCTGCTAAGCACACATCCTAATCCTTTGTGCGACGCGTCACTATATATCACAAAATCTCCTTTTCCGTCCGGCAATGGCCTAACACCGGGGCCGTTACCAACCTTTTCTTTAATTCCTGAAAACTGTTCTCACATTTCTCTGTCCATTCAAAATTCTCTGTCTTACGAGTAAGTCGTGTCAAAGGGGCTGCGATCTTCGCAAAGTCCTGTACAAATCTATGATAGTAGCCGGCCAATCCTATGAAACTCCTTACCTCTGTGGGTGTGGTTGGCCTTTCCCAATTTGAGACCGCCTCTATCTTGGAGGGGTCGACCAATACTCCTTCTTTATTGATCACATGTCCTAAAAACTGTACTTCATTCCGCCAGAATTCACACTTCGAGAATTGGCAAATAACTGTTCCTCTCTGAGTATTCCTAGAGCTATCCTCAAATGCTCTGCATGTTCTGCCTCAGTCCTGGAGTAGATCAAAATATCATCGATAAAAACTATCACACACTTGTCCAAGTACTTCTTAAATACTCTATTCATTAAATCCATGAAAGCCGCTAGGGGCGTTGGTTAATCCAAAGGACATTACCAAGAACTCATAATGCCCATACCTGGTACGAACGCTGTCTTGGAAATATCTTCGGGTTTAATCTTTAGTTGGTGATATCCAGTTCTCAGGTCGATCTTGGAAAAATAAACAACATCCTTTAGCTGGTCAAACAGATCGTCTATTCTAGGTAATGGGTACCTGTTCTTTATGGTTAGCTTGTTCAACTCTCGATAGTCGATGCACAGCCTCATGCTCCCATCTTTCTTCTTAACAAATAAAACTGGTGCTCCCCACGGAGACACACTGGGTCTTATCATACCCTTATCCAAGAGTTCCTGCAATTGGATAGCTAATTCCTTCATTTCTAACGGGGCTAACCGGTAAGGTGCTTTTGAAACTGGCGCCGTCCCTGGGGCCAATTCAATAGCAAATTCAATCACTCTATCGGGTGGATAATCCCGGAAGGTCTTGTGGGAATACGTCTTCAAATTCATTGACTACCTGAATATCTTGTAAGTTGGGCACCTCCTTCTTCGTGTCCACCACATAGGCTAGGTAAGCCTCATTTCCTTTTCGTAGCATCCTTCTGGCCTGGGCCATAGTCAAAAATTTATGTGTCTGCCTCTTTCCTCTAAATATAACTTCTTTCTTTCCTGGGATATTTAACTTAACTTTCTTCCCTTTACAGTCTATCTGAGCATCATTGCTAGATAGCCAGTCCATTCCCAAAATTACATCAAACTCCCCTAATTTAAAAGGGATCAGATCAACACTAAAAGATTGTTCCCCTATACCTATCTCACATGCTGGGTGAATTCTGGTTAACAGGAATAATTTGCATGATTGGCTATTTCTACTTGTAAGGGTTCTATCAAGGGTTCAGCCTTAAGTCTTAATTTACCGCGCAAAGTACCTTGATATAAAAGATTTAGTTGCTCCGGAATCAAATAAATCGTTTGCACTGACTAAATTTAGAGAAAGGGGTACCTGCTAATCACATCTGAATCTTTCATAGCATCCTGGACTATCATGTTGAAAGTCCTTGCATTAGGTGGCTTATTGGAGGCAGCCCTGCTGGCTCCTGAAGCTGCTGTTTGTTCATTGGGCAGTTCCCTCCTCCAATGACCCGGGCGTCCACACAGATGACAATTGGTGGTTGGAATGACGGCAGGGGCTGACGAAGGGCATTTGTGAGAATAGTGGCCCACTTGGCCCACAGTTAAAGCAGGTTACTGGCTTTCCCTTATATTCCCCAGAATGCATTCTTCCACAAGTTGTTACAGGTTGGAATGGGGGTCGAGACTGGTTGGAATAGGACATTCTTGACTTCTGGCCGCTCTGGCTCACATTCATGCCCATTGGCCGCTTAAACCCCGTGTTCCTTCCCGGTAGGGACACTGCTCCTCGATTAAATCTAGTTGGAAAGCTCCTTCCTGCGGAACCTCCACCCATGCTCATACTTTTCCTCTTTATTCCCTTCTTCTCCCTTTCCTTCTGAATCTATTCACTTCCGGCTTCTACAATCGTTGCCTTTTGCACCAGAGTGGCATAGTCCGTAAGCTCAAGGATTGCCACCCTATTCCGAATCCACGGTTTCAGTCCCTGCTGAAACCTCCTCGCTTTCTTTTCCTCGGTGCTCACAAATTCCGGCACAAACCTTGATAACTCAGTAAATTTCGCTTCGTACTCTGCTACAGACAAGTTATTCTGCTTTAGCTCCAAGAACTTGAGCTCCATCTGGTTTTCCATAAACCTCGGAAAATACTTTCCCAGAAATACTGACTGAAACCTCTCCCAGGTTATGATAGCATCTGTCTCCATGTTTTTCTTGGCCTCCCACCGGTAGTTAGCCTCTCCTTTCAGAAGGTAGGTAGCAAATACAGTCTTCTGTGCCTCATCGATACTCAGAATCTCAAAGGATTTCTCTATTTCCTTTAACCATGCCCTTGCCTCAACTGGGTCGGCTGATCCGTGGAACTCAGGGGGCTTAAGGGACTTAAAAGCCCTGTAAGAGTTTGCCACAGCATTGTTATTTCCTTGAGGGGGTGGGTTGGGTTGACGTTCCAAGTTCTGCCTTAGAGTTGCATGAACTGGCCCATGGGATCCATGCCTGGGTTTGAAACTGGTTGCTCAACCTTAGTTTCTCCTTCTTCAGCCTCTATCTCAAATCCCTCAACATCATATATTTCCTCTTCCTCTTCATACAGGGAGTCATCCTGTTCCACATAATCCTCATCTTCCTCTTCACTATATTTCTGGTTTCTATTGTCCTGATTATGACTTCCCTGGTCCTCAGATCCAGGGTTCGCCCTAGTTCCAATCTTTCTTGGCGGCATGATTCTGATAAAAAATATTATTGGGAAATTCAACGTTAGGTCACAATCATATACAACATTGTGACTTGCACAGCTCTTATAATAGGGAGAACGTATATCGCAATTCTATTATTTTATGACAGTTCTAATAAGAAGTGCAGTAATAATAATGATAAGAACAGTGATCTCGTCACTAAGGAACTGAACCGAAAGGAAACAAATATATACATAATGCGAGAAATACATAGTTTGATCTGGTCAAAAGTACAACAGTGCTACAGCCATCTGTCCCAAAAGTGATACACAAGAGTCTATCTGTCTAGTCAGAAAAAGGGATGCTATATACAAGTCAACTATCCCGGAAAATTGGCTCTTACTAAGGCCTCGACTAACTAGACAACTAGACAACTAGACTATTCCATCATCAATCCTGAATCACACACCGGAGCGGGTCAGCTCCCATACCCTTTCCATCGCATGACGGAAGATATAGTCGGCCTGCCGCCTGGAGATCCTACCATGCCTGTCCTCCTGGAGCGATCTGAGCCTCGCTCGGGACGTGAGCTCTATCCCCGTAAGCTCCCTCCTCAAGGATCGGGGTATAGAAGCCCTAGTCTCATAAGCTCGGGTACGCCTACCCGCCCTCTCCGCATCCAACTCCCTCCTGGCCTCATCCAGTCGGGCCTCAGCAACAGCCACTCGGGTCCTCAGTACATCCTCTGAGCGGTCCTCCTCATCTGAAATAGCAATGACCTCTGTCTCTGACTCCTCTGAGGGGTCCTCTTCATCCTCCTTCATCTCAGGCTCCTCCTGATCCTCAACATCTAGCAGTGCCTCATCATGCTCACGCTCGAACATCTCAGGGTCCTCTATCTCAGGCGCCTACACATTAAACGAGCTAAGTTACTATCATGATACTTATAAGGGTTCCCGTAAGGGTTTTAACTGTCAGCACTACTTTAAGTAGTCCGACCATGAACTTGGCAAGAGTTCTTATTATCTTTGTGAGTTTATTATTATATCGTCGCATCATCTCTGAGGTTTATAACGCTTAGCTCTGATACCATTTCTGTAACACCCCCAGATCCGGGGTCAGGGATCCGGGTCGTCAAGGTCTTTCTTTCCACAATATCACTTCACTTAATTAATAAATAACCTTATGCTGTGACCCCACACTAACACACACCACAACCTGTTATAGTCTCAGAGATGAAATTGAAATAAGTACAAGTCCTTGAATCCACAATTAAAAGTTATTACAACCCAAAATGATTACTTGATAAATTTACAGTTAATTGCCATTATCTGCCACAAGTTATAATTATACATAATTAATTCTCAAAAGTAGAATGCCTGATCTACCAATAGATCTACCTCTGCAGCTATAGCAGCTACAACATCAACGGGAAGATGCGGGACGCTTCCCACGCGCTTGCGCTGGGTCTGCTGCAGTCTGGCCATCTTTCCTAACTGTTGTTGTGTGATGAAGAAATAAAGCAAGAGTGAGCCTTACAGCTCGCAAGATAATATATAGTGATAACAATAATACAAGTATCTAAATGGATACTTACTAGAATTCTTTATCATGTGTAAGGTAATTACTTACTGGATATAAGTTTTAAAAGAAGATGAAGTTACCAATTACTTCACTATACTTATACCATTTTTAGAAATCTACTTGAACTACTACTGTTCAAAGTATAATAAGATTCACGAGGTCATCCCATAGATGAGGCCACAAATAAAACTTGAAAATATTTGATCTTTGAAATATTTTGAAAAGAAATGAAGTTACGAGATACTTCATTCAATGGATACACCAATAAAATTGTTTGACCCTGTCAATGCTTCGGCAACCACCCATTAGTAGCCTTTCGATCGAAATGCTACGGGTAGTGTTGCAGAATTATCCAAATGGATGATAAACTCATTACGGGAGTTTGCCGCGCCAGGAAGACCACTTACGATGATCAGTCGTAGTAGTACAACCCCACCATTTTCTACATGTAGAGGAGAACCTGTCGGATTTACTTGTCAACCGAACACTGAACTCCTAAGGAATGGACCGCCTTAGCGGAACTTCCAGGCCATTTGGGCCAATATAATAATACGGCTGGCCCGGCGCTACTCGGCCACTTACGCCACTCCTAGTTCAGATGAAATCCATGACTCTGAAACGTAAAGCTCGTCCCCACTTTCCCCAAGTAGAAACTTGTTGATATGGCTCCACCAAGAAGTCGTATCTAGTTGGAAAGGAAAACTCACCGATATTTCCCAGGCGATGTCTGTTAATGGATTAACTTGTTCCAAGAATTTTACTTCCCGAGTATTGGGTAAGTAATCAAAAACTCTGTTATCAAGACAGCAACCTTGTTGCGAATATAAAACACACCACAAAGCCGGATCCCTCAGGTTTTGAGCGAGTATTTAAATCCCCTTCGAAAGGAGGATCTTAAACATAAAAATGAGTTTTGGGATCCGCTCTAACTTTTAAAAATCATTTTAAAGACTCGAAAACACTTTAAAAAGTGTTTGGAATAATGCTGATTTAATAAAGTAAATCAGTCTCAATAAAAAGAAATATCTGGATATTATTATTTAAATAATATTTCCATAAAGAATAATCTTTATAAAAATAATTGAAGTAGAAGTTTTAAAACTCTTACTTGAATGAAAATTAAATAATCAAGGATATACTTATACAAAAGTACTATCTTTATTTGAATAATCGAAAATAAGTTTGATTATCGAAACATTATTCTTTAATAAATTAAAGAATATTATTAAATAATAAGCGGAGTCATAATACCTCGAATGAATATTATAATTAATATTCATTAAATAAAATAACGGAGTCATACATCCTCAAATGAATATTCAAGTAATATTCAATAAATAATATAAAGGAGTCATAAGTCCTCGAATGAATATTCAAGATAATATTCATGAATAAAATAAAGTTATCGAATAAACCTTATTCGATTAATAGTTTTGAAAACTATAACCATATATATATATATAAATATATATATATCAAATCTACTCGGGGTCCTCAACTCCCGGTTTTTAGAAAATGTTTTCACCTTTGGGTCCCTATACTAAGGGTATATGCAAATTACCGCTATTCTCTAGCATAGGTATTATCAACTGAATCAACAAATATATATAGCAAGAATACGAAACAGGCATGCATATGTACCATATCACATGCTACAATATATCGCAAGAATTTGCTAATATAACCATCATGCATCTACTACAAGATAATGCATATACAAGCGTATACATCACAATAACAGTATAACGGATAGAAAACTTGCCTGAGCGACTGGGGGTGATAAAAGGCTCGGGACGAGTCTGGTAACCTATAAACAACAAGTAAGTTGGAATTAAACCAAAGTCACTTGTAAATCTATACTTTAACTAACTTAGACTCTAACGCTTGTTTTGCGCTTACTGATTCTCTTAAGTCACTCGAGTACCCTCGGCTCCACCATTTTTAATAAATTACCCATTACGGGTTTTAAGGCGATTCTTTCGCGGGTGTCTTACCAACTGCCTAGCACTCTTACCATAATTGTTTCATACATTAATTAACCCTTTTTGGTCTTTAACCTATGTTTCAAAGTAAGGCGAGGGGAAAAGTTTCGTTCGCGAAACGCCGTTACATGAAACAGTCGTTTCTCCTAAACCGTATATCAGAATCAAATGAACTACATATCAAAACGAAGCTCGTAACATGAACTATCTAAACATGGCAATGGTCAACATCTAGAAGGGGGTTCTCGGGTCCTAATGTTATGAACAAAAGCAGTCTAAAGTAAATCGGACATTACAACGGCTATGTTTACGCGATTTCCCAAATTTAAACCATTCAAAAACCATCACAATTCAACGTCAACCCATTGATACAACCAAAGTCCATCCTTATCACATCATAACAGCCCCAATCAATTCAATATTAACATTTATACTTATGCCTAAGCTTGAATTTAACTATACTTAAGTTCTTTTAACCAAAACAACAAGATTCACCATTCCATTTCACTACCACTCCAACCCAAACTCTAAACCACAAGCATTAAGCTACTTTATCACCATAATAATCAAAATCATCTTATTATACAAAGGAATCTAGGGTTTGGAGATGATATGCCTTCCTTGAAGTGGTGGGAGTAGCTAGGAAGCCTTAAGAAGCCTTGAGAAGTCTTAGGGATGCTTGGATCTTAAAGGAAAACAAGAAAAATTCAAGTTAAAAATTTTGAAATCACTATTCATTGTCTTCTTCATTGATTTATTGAAGAAGATTGAGAATGAATGGGGTGCTTAAACTCATGATATAGCCATAACTATGCATAAGGATGATTAGGGAATTATCTTACCAATTTAGGAAGCTTGGATCTTGGATTTTGAAAATTTTTCCCTTTGAAATGCCAAAAAGCCGAGAGCAAGTTCTTGGTGAAGAGAAATAGATTTTTGTTTTGGTGAAAAATGATTTTTATTTGGCTTGGTTGATTTGGTTTTGTTTTTGTTTTAGTTAATTACCAATTTAACCTTGATTTTGTGTGGTTAATATTCCACCACATTTCCTTCCTTCCCATGTCATGCTTATGTCATGCTATGATGTCATCTTTCCCTCCTTGTCCTCTTCTCATTGGTTGGGTGACATCATCCTCTCTAATCCCTTTGATTAACTTCCTAATTGTTTGCCTAATGACCGCTAATCTGTTACACGGTTCGCTTAACTTTCGTTTTCGTTTATCGTTTGAGGGATCATACCCGGGATCTTATTACTTAGGTTCCCTTAACCTTTCTCAATATATTATATTCCTTTTATGATCCTCTCTTATAATCCTTTAATTTAAATCCTTTTTATCCTGTTACCTTATACTCAATTCTTTCCGTATCTAGTGGATTTCCGGGAAAAATCAAAGTGTTCAGTATTGGATTCTGACGATCTTTACATACACTTATATACCATGTAGAGTACTAATTAAAATCTCAGAATATCCATAACAGAACCCCTACATAGTGTGGCATGAAAAGTTTTCTCGTTCAGCTAAAAACACTATTCATAAGGGTTACAAAAAGTTCAAAATTTTGGGGGTTATATAGGTGTCCTATGGTCTCATATCTTGGGTTTGCCTCCCAAGAAGCGCTTCTTTTACGTCATTAGCTTGATGTAGAGTAATGCGATCAAGTTGACAATAAAACGACACTAACCACTTCACGGTTTGTCGTATTCCCATAATAGTGCTTCAATCTCTGACCATTTACTTTGAATTCTTGGCCCGAATCGTTCTCAAAATTTCCACCGCTCCATGTGGAAACACAGTTTTGACGATAAATGGTCCAGACCACCTTGATTTCAACTTTTCCAGGAAAAAGTCAGAGAGAAGAGTTGAATAGAAGAACTTGTTGCCCCGACACAAATGACATAGGCGATAGCTTCCTGTCATGCCACCTTTTTACCTTTTCCTTGTACATTTTGTTGTTTTCGTACGCTTGAAGTCGAAATTCATCAAGTTCATTTAACTGAAGCATTCGCTTCTTCCCAGCTGCATTTAGATCAAGGTTTAACTTCTTCAATGCCCAATAAGCCTTATGCTCAAGCTCCCCAGGTAAATGACATCCATCACCATAGACAAGTTGAAACAGGGACATCCCAAGTGGAGTCTTGTATGTTGTTCTATAAGCCCAACAGCTTCATCGAGCTTCAAAGACCAATCTTTCCTTGACGGAAAAATGACTTTCTCTAGAATACGATTGATCTCTCTATTAGACACTTCAGCTTGACCATTAGTTTGTGGATGATAGGCAGTACCAATGCGATGATTCATATTGTAGCTTTGCATCATAGAAGTGAACTTACGATTGCAAAAATGCGACCCTTCATCACTATGATAACTCGTGGCGTTCCAAACCTTGTGAATATCTGCTTATAAAGAAAACTCAACACTACCTTTGCATCATTAGTCGGTAGAGCTTTGACTTCTACCCATTTCGGGACATAATCGATTGTCAGTAACATGTACTAATTATTGCAGGACGAGATAAATGGTCCCATGAAATCGATTCCCCAAACATCGAAGACCTCAACTTCAAGCATCACATTTAAAGGCATCTCATCCTTTTTGGTAAGATTACCAACTATTTGGCAATTATCACACCTTAAAACAAACTGATGTGCATCCTTAAACAACGTAGGCCAAAAAAACCTGCTTGAAGAATACGAGCTGCTATCTTTTCACCACCATAATGTCCACCATAAACTGTGGAATGACAGTCTTGTAATATCCCCTCTGTCTCACAGAATGGGATATATCTCCTGATGATCTGGTCAGCTTCTTGTCTAAACAAATATGGTTCATCTCACATGTACCACTTCACCTTATGCAAAAATTTCTTCTTTTGAGCCGTATTCATATTAGGAGGCATTATATTAATAACAAGATAATTCACAATGTCTGTGAACCATGGCTCTTCCTCTTGAATTGCGAACACCCTGCTCATCCAGAAAAGATTCATTGATCAATGCCTTATCATGTGAAGTAGAATCGGGATTTTCCAATCTAGAGAGATGGTCAGCTACTTGATTTTCAATACCTTTTCGATCCTTGATCTCTAACTCGAATTCCTGTAGCAAGAGAATCCAACGAATAAGTCTAGGCTTCGAATCCTTCTTTGAGACCAGATAGCGGATGGCAGCGTGATCAGTGAACACTGTCACCTTTGTCCCAAGTTGATAAGATCGAAATTTTTCGAAACCAAAAACTATTGCCAAGAGCTCCTTCTCAGTAGTGGTGTAGTTCAGTTGGGCTCCATTTAGCGTCTTGCTAGCATAGTAGACCACTATAAAGATATTAGTCTTTCGCTGCCCAAGAACTGCTCCCACTGTATAACCACTTGCATCACACATCATTTCAAAAGGTTCTTTCCAATCAGATGTCGTAATAACTGGTGCGGTGATTAAAATCTTCTTGAGAGTCTCGAATGTTGCCAAGCATTCATGATCAAATTTGAAAGGCACATCTTTCTCGAGCAAGTTGAACAACAGCTTAGATATCTTAGAGAAGTCCTTGATAAAACGTCGATAAAAACCCGCATGACCAAGGAAAGCTACGGATTCCTTCATAGAAATAGGTGGCGGAAGATTTTCAATGACGCCCACCTTGGCTTTATCCACCTCAAGACCTTTAATAGAGACCTTGTGCCAAGAATGATGCCTTGCTGCACCATGAAGTGACATTTTTCCCAATTGAGCACCAGATTGGTTTCCGCACACCTTTGAGCACCAATAGAAGATTATTCAAGCATTCATCATATGAATGTCCAAAGATAGAGAAGTCATCCATGAACACTCTGATTATTATTTCCACTCATATCAGAGAATATGGCCATCATACATCTCTGAAAAGTGGTAGGTGTACCACATAAGCCAAAAGAAACTCTGCGAAAAGAAAACGTGCCGAATGGAACAAGTGAAAGTAGTCTTCTCTGATCTTTTGGTGCAATACAAATCTGATTATTTCCTGAATAGCCGTCCACAAGACAATAATACTCATGACCAACCAACCTGTCAAGCATTTGATCAATAAATAGAAGAGGGAAGTGATCCTTCCTCGTGGCTTTAATCAACTTTCTGTAGTCCATGCATACCCTACATCATGTGACTGTTCGAGGTGGGGATGAGATCGTTCTTCTCATTTGCTACCACAGTAATACCTCCTTTCTTAGGTACACATTGCACGGGGCTCACCCAAGAACTGACAGAAATAGGATATATAATTCCTGCATCCAGCCACTTTAGAATTTCTTTCTTCACCACTTCTTTCATGATAGGATTAAGCCTTCGCTATTGCTCAACAGTTGGCTTGCTACCTTCCTCTAGCAGAATTTTATGCATGCAGTACGAAGGGTTGATCCCTTTTATATCTCCTATAGTCCATCCGATGGCCGATTTGAATTCTCTCAAAATCCTCAAGAGCTTGTTGATAAGTAACATTTTATACCACTTAGAACGTCTTATAATGGCTTGAATTGATGTCTTGAAATCAAGTATTTTATGTATTTGATGCATTTTTCTAGTGTTTGTGCATTTTGGGTATTACTTGCATTTGTGGGGAGATTTCATCAAGAATAAGCCTTAGTATGTGCTTGGCATTGCAAGTGGGAAGTTAGGAGCAGAATTCAGCGAAGAACGGGAGCAGAAAAATGAATTTTCCAGAAAGGTGTTGGGCGCCCGCTCAGCCTAGCTGAGCGGACCGCTCAGGAAGCTGGGCGCCCGCTCAGGATTGCTGAGCGGCCGCTCAGGGGCGTAAATTTTAATTCTGATTTTTAGACTCCTGGTTCGGCTGGACTTCCAACTTCTGAGATAGCTGGGTTTATAGGGCTTCTATATAAGTAGTTTTCAGAGACGTTTCACGTGTGTTGAATCGTGGTATTAATCAGGAGCAAGGAGAAAAGGAAAAGACCGTTTTAGCGCATCGTAACGAAGAGGAAGCATATTTTTCTTATGATTCTTTATTCATTGTAACAGTGGATGCTAGTTTTCTTTACTTTGAACCTATTTACTCTTGTGACGTACTCTGGTTTAATATAAGTAGTTTTATTAATTATTCTCGTGTGTTATTATCATGTTTTTCATATGAAGCCATGGTGAAGATGAGTTCAATCATGGGCTAATCATGATCATGGGGTCGTAACAGATTTACTATGGAATTTTTTAGTTAGTTTTTTAATACCTTAGTGTGTGATGATTGTATGATATCTAGTATTGGTTGTGCTTATTCGTCTTATGTGTGTCGCGAACATATAAGATAGGGTGTTAATCTCTTGTGAAGTGACGGTGGATCTTGAGATTTAGAACTTGCCATGCTAGCATAGGTTCATGTATGTGTATACATGATTAGTGGGTAACTCTAACCGTTTTACTTGCCCTGTGTGATCATAAGGAATAACTTGTGCTTAAATCGTTATGTTGTCAAATTCTGTAGACGTATAGGGTCCTCAACATAATTGATGACTATTCAACTTCTATCTTAATTGTGGATGTTTGGTAGAATGGTATTAGTACAATGAAAGTTGGCTTTTATCATTTTCGTGTTGTTCGATTAATTTCGTCACCGTTACATGCTAAGGGTAATAACAATAACTATTGCAGGAAGTAGTAATGAAGTTATGATCTCATGTGTGTTTAATATTGTTAATTCAAGTGTCAATTAACTGTTTAATTCTCGTAGTTAATTCTAGTTAATAATTAGTTAATCAAAATCTACATGTTATTGTCTTGACATTGAGAAGTATTATAGATTGATGAGTAAGTGTTAATTGAACATAATTAGTCTGAGTCTCTGTGGGAACGAACTACAAAGTATTCTATATTACTTGCAAACGCGTATACTTGCGTGTATTATTAGCGTGTGTTTTCTGCCTTAACAAGTTTTTTTGGCGCCGCTGCCGGGGAACTCGGCGTATTTGTTTAGTTTATGTACTTACCATTAGTGGTCATTAGGACTCATTGATTAAGATGTGTTACTAATTGTTTCCGGTTGTGTTTCAGGTACTTTAGCGAGCGTTTATGCAAACACGTTCTCGTACTAGCAAGAGGACTTTAGATACGGCTGAGGAGATGGACGAAGTTCTTGATATTCCGGAGAGAAGATAGATTTTGAAGATTCGGATAACGAGAGCGAGCAGAAAGAACCAGTAATCATGGGTGATCGTATAGTTCTGGAAGATCCAGCTCTTATGGACTTTTCTCGGCCTAAATTAATGACACTCAGTCAAGCATCCTTCATCCGGCTATTCAGGCTAACACTTTTGAAATCAAGTCGGGCACTATTCAGATGGTGCAGAATTCTGTTTCTTTCGGAGGTGCTGCTACTGAAGACCCTAACATGCACATCAGGAATTTTGTTGAGATCTGTAGTACCTTCAAATATAACGGTGTGACTGATGAGGCTATCAAGCTGAGGCTTTCCCATTCTCTCTGAGGGATAAATCTAGGGACTGGTTACATTCTGAACCAGCTGGGGTCCATCACTACTTGGCAAGAACTTGCGCAAAAGTTTCTGGTAAAGTATTATCCAATGGCGAAGACTGCAGCTATGAGGAGTGCTCTTACTCAGTTTGCGCAGCAGCCTACAGAATCTATGTGGGAAGCTTGGGAGCGCTACAAGGAGATGTTGAGAAAGTGTCCACATCATGGTATGCCTGATTGGATGGTGATCACTGGTTTCTATAATGGTTTGGGGGCCCAATCTCGGCCCATGCTCGATGCAGCAGCTGGAGGCGCCTTGTGGGCCCAAAGCTATATTGAGGCTTATAATCTTATTAAGACTATGGCTGCAAATGAGCATCAAAACCCAACTCAAGGATGATGCATGGGAAGGTAGCGGGTATTCTGGAAGTTGATGCAGCTACAGCTATTGCAGCGCAGCTCCAAGCGCTGTCTTTGAAGGTTGATTCTCTAACCACCTATGGAGGTAAATCAGATAGCTATGGTCTGTGAACTTTGTGCAGGTTTCTCATGCCACGAATCAGTGTTCTCTTGTCAATGAATCTGTTCAGTATGTGAATAATTATCAGCGACCGCAGCAGCCTGTGCCAGCTATATCATCCTAACAACAGAATTCATCCCAATTTCAGCTGGAGCAATAATCAAAATGCTATTCAACAACCATATCAGCAAGGCGTAAGTAAACAGTTTAATCCACCTGGTTTCCAGCAACCACATTATTATGTTCAAAGGCAATCATATCCTCAATAAGGAGGTGCAGCTCCACCTTCTAGTGTTGAATCAAATCGGTCAAATAGCCAATGCAGTGCTCAATCGTCAACCTGGCACACTTTCCAGTGATACTGAAGTGCCAGGCAGAAAGAAAGCTAAAGAGCAAGTCAAGGCTATTACCTTAAGGTCTGGAAAAGTTGTTGATGCTGAAAAAGCAAAAGACGGAGAAGCTGAAGTTTGGAGAAGAAGAGAAGCAAAAGGAGAAAGCGGCGGAACCAAGGAAGACTACTATTGAATATACTTTGCCTGAGGGTAATACAGGGGAGAAACAGTTCTATCCTCGACCATCTTTCCTTAAGAGATTGTAACAACAAAAACTGGATAAGCAGTTCGGTAAGTTTCTTGAGGTGTTCAAGAAACTTCACATCAACATACCTTTCGCTGAGGCTTTGGAGCAAATGCCTAGTTATGTGAAATTCATGAAGAGTATTCTTTCAAGGAAGGTGAAACTAGATGACCTTGAGACCGTTGCTCTAACGGAAGAGTGTAGTGTCGTACTGCAACAGAAATTACCTCAAAAGCTTAAAGATCCAGGTAACTTCACCATTCCTTGCACCATTGGCAAGTTGTCTTTTGACAAGTGCCTGTGCGATTTGGGAGCAAGTATCAATCTGATTGCCGTTGTTTATCTTCAAAAGTTGAATTTGCCTGATCCAAAGCCACCTACATGTCTCTACAATTGGCTGATCATTCTATTACATACCCACGAGGCATAGTGGAGGATGTGCTAGTAAAGGTGGATAAGCTCTTCTTTCCTGCAGACTTTGTTATTCTGGATTTCGAGGAAGATAAGAAGATTCTCATAATTTTGGGGAGACCTTTCTTGGCTACAGGACATACCTTGATAGATGTGCAGAAAGGAGAACTTACTATGCGGGAGCAGGATCAGGATGTGACATTCAATGTGTTCAAAGCGATGAAATTCCCTATAGAAGACGAGGAGTGCTTAAAGGTGGATTTTATTGACTCTGTGGTTACTTCAGAACTTGATCATATGCTAATGTCTGACGCATTAGAGAAAGCCTTAGTGGGGGACTTTGATAGTGATGATGAGGATTGGCAATGAGCAACTACAATATCTAAATGCTTTTCCTTGGAGGCGAAAGCTAGACATGCCATTTGAATCTCTGGTATTTTTGACCTCAAAAAATGCTGAAGAAAAGCTCAAACCATCTATGAGGAAGCACCTACTTTGGAGCTTAAACCATTTCACTGAAACACTTGAGGTATGCCTTTTTAGGTGATGCATCTACTTTACCTGTTATTATTGTGTCTGACCTTTCAGGTAGTGAGGAGGACAAGCTCTTGAGGATATTGAGAGAATTCAAATCGGCTATTGGATGGACTATAGCAGATATCAAAGGGATCAGCCCTTCGTACTGCATGCATTAAAATTCTGCTAGAAGAAGGTAGTAAGCCAACTGTTGAGCAACAGCGATGACTTAATCCTATTATAAAAGAAGTGGTTGAAGAAGAAAAATTCTGAAGTGGTTGGATGCATGAATCATATATCCTATTTCTGACAGTTCTTGGGTGAGCCCCCGTGCAATGTGTACCTAAGAAAGGAGGTATTACTGTGGTAGCAAATGAGAAGAACGAGCTCATCCCCACTCGAACAGTCACAGGATGGAGGGTATGCATGGACTACAAAAAGTGAACAAAGCCAAGAGGAAGGATCACTTCCCTCTTCCATTTATTGATCAGATGCTTGACAGGTGGTCCGCTCATGAGTATTATTATCTTCTGGATGGCTATTCGGGGTATAATCAGATTTGCATTGCACCAGAGGATCAAGAAAAGACTTACCTTCACTTGTCCATTTGGCACATTTGCTTTCCGCAGAGTTTCGTTAGTTTATGTGGCGCACCTGCCACTTTTCAGAGATGTATGATGGCTATATTCTCTGATATGATTGGAAATAATGTCGAGGTGTTCATGGACGACTTCTCCGTCTTTGAACATTCGTATGATGAATGTTTTAATAATCTTCGTGCGGTGCTCAAAAGGTGTGTGGAAACTAATTTGGTGCTAAATTGGGAAAAAATGTCACTTTAAGGTGCGTGAAGGCATTATTCTTGGGCATAAGGTCTCTAGCAAGGGTCTTGAAGTGGATAAAGCCAAGGTGGGCGTCATTGAGATCTTCCGCCACTATTTTGTGAAAGGAATCGTAGGTTCTTGGTCATGGGGTTTTATCGGTGTTTCATCAAGGACTTCTCGAAGATATCAAAGTCGTTGTGCAACTTGCTGAGAAGGATGTGCCTTTCAAATTTGATGATGAATGATTGGCGGCATTCGAGACTCTCAAGAAGAGTTTGAGAACTGCACCAGTTATTACGGCACCTGATTGGACAGAGCTTTTGAGATGATGTGTGATGCGAGTGATTATGCAGGTGGGAGCAGTTCTTGGGCAGCGCAAGAATACTTTTTTCATGTGATCTACTATGCTAGTAAGACTCTAATGGGAGCTCAAATGAATTACACCACTACTGACGAAGGAGCTCTTGGCGTACAGTCTTGGTTTCAAAAAATTTTGATCTTATCTGCTTGGGACAAAGGTGACAGTGTTCACTGATCATGCGAGCCATTCGCTATTTGGTTCCAAGAAGATTCGAAGCCTAAGACTTATTCATTGGGTGCTCTGCTATAAGAATTTGAGTTAGAAATCACGGATTCGAAAAGGTACTGAGAATCAAGTAGCTGCCATCTCTCTATATTGGAGAATCCCGATTCTACTTCACATGATAAGACATTGACCAACGAATCTTTTCTGGATGAACAGTATTGCAGTTCGGGAGGAAGAGCCATGGTTCGCAGATATTCTGAACTATCTTGTAAGTAATATAATGCCTCCTAATATGAGTACAGCTCAAGAGAAGAAGTTCTGCATGAGGTGAAGTGGTATATGTGGGATGAACCATATTGTTTAGACAAGGAGCTGACCAGATCATCAGGAGATGTATCCCATTCTATGAGATGGAGGGGATATTACGAGACTGCCACTCAACAGTTTATGGTGGACATTATAGTGGTGAAAAGACAGCAGCTCAGATTCTGCAAGCAGCTCGTATTCTGTAAGCAGGTTTTTTCTGGCCTACTTTGTTTAAGGATGTCATCAGTTCATTTTAAGGTGTGATCGTTGCCAAAGAGTGGGGAATCTTACGAGGAAGGATGAGATGCCGTTAAATGTGATGCTTGAAGTCGAGGTCTTTGATGTTTAGGGAATCGATTTCATGGGACCATTTGTCTTATCCTGTAATAATCAGTACATCTTGCTGGCAGTTGATTATGTCTCAAAAGGGTAGAAGTCAAGGCTCTACCGACGAATGATGCAAAGGTAGTGTTGAATTTTCTTTATAAGTAGATTTTCACAAGGTTTGGAATGCCACGAGAATCATAAGTGATCAGGGGTCATATTTCTGCAACCGTAAGTTCATTTCTCTGGTGTAGCGCTACAATGTGAATCATCGTGTTGCTACTGCCTATCATCCGCAAATGAATGGTCAAGCGGAAGTGTCTAATAGAGAGATTAAGCGCATTTTAGAGAAGGTTGTTTGTCCGTAAGGAAGGATTGGTCTTTAAAGCTCGCGGAAGCTGTTGGGGCTTACAGAACAGCATACAAGACTCCACATGGGATGTCCCCATTTCAACTTGTTTATGGTAAGGGATGTCATTACTGCGGAGATTGAGCATAAGGTTATTGGGCGTTGAAGAAGTGAACCTTGATCTAGATGCAGCTGGGAAGAAGCGAATGCTTCAGTTAAATGAACTTGATGAATTTCGACTCCAGCATACGAGAACAACAAAATGTACAATGAAAAAGTGAAAGGTGGCACGACAGGAAGCTATATCCTAAATCATTTGTGCCAGGGCAGCAAGTTCTTTTATTCAACTCTCTTCTCCGACTTTTCGGGGAAGTTGAAATCAAGGTGGTCTGGACCTTATATTATCAAAACTGTGTTTCCACATGGAGCGGTGGAGATTTTTGAGATGATCTGGGCCAAGCATTCAAGGTTAATGGTCAGCGTGTTGAAGCATACTATGGGGACACGGTAATCCGGGAAGTGGTTAATGTCATTTTATGTAAACTGAGCGAGGTACCTACGTCAAGCCAATGACGAAAAAGAAGCGCTTTTGGGAGGCAACCCATGATTTGTGACTATAGGAACCCTTAGAATTTAGTAACCTATCCAAAACCACAAAAAATCTGAAAAACCAGGGCAAGAATTTTTTTTCCAAACGGTCCCTGAGCGCGTCAGCTCTGCTGAGCGAGACCGCTCAAGACCGACTGCCTGAAATTTTTTAAGCTAATAAAAACAAAAAAAAAATCAGAAAATAAAAAAAAATAAAAACACAACCCACGA
>NW_027418862.1:0-84397 GCF_009905375.1 Apium graveolens | reverse complement strand
AGAATTGATATTTTCAGTTGTTACCACTGATCTCTCCAAAGAAATATGGCCAGGGACATGCTGGATGAGAGGGAGGCTAGGACACTTCATGACAAAGGATATCTCCGATGGAGTCATTGAAGAGAACTTCAAAACCAAGCACAGTCAGGATTACACACATGCCTAGACATCTGCAAAAGCAGACGAAGTAATCTTTAGAGAAATTGGACTCATGACTACGGAAGAAATGCTGATGGAGATGGTGAAATTCGAAGAAGACGAGGCCATGAAACATAGCTAACACCCTATTCGAGAATTAGAAAAGAAAAGAACGGAAAATGAGTGATTTTCTTTTCTCTCTAAATCTTTTCAAATTTTTAAAGATCTTTTTTTTTCTTAATAAACTTTTTGGGAACAAGTTGAAAAGTTAGAATGCAACTTTATTTTCTTTTCTTTAGTACAAATGTTTCACAAACACGGTGCAAGGGATTTGAAGCAGCTGTTAGTAGTTTATAAACAGAAATTAGTTTATATAAGCATACCGGATTACAAGGGATGGCCCTTTTCAAGTAATATAAGTAAGCTGCTTAGCAAAAAAATCTAGAGTAAGTTACATAATCAAGTAAGATTTATTTATTTAATTTAAAAACAACTCCAATATCTTAATTATTTGGAGTTTTAAATTATAATATAAAAAATATGGAGAAAAAAAATCACTTCAACAATATCCTAATATTTCCTTAAATGACTAAAATCCACTAACATCTTGTTCACATAGTTTATTTTTAGCTAATCTCACTCATCTTCTAATTCTTATTTTATAATATTATATAATATATATTAGAAAGAAGCACTTTCTCTTTTCTCCCTTATATGAGCTCTTAAATTCAATTATAAGGATTTTGACAAAAAATGGCACTCTAAGAGTGTCTTAGTACTTCCTTAAATCACTAAAACATGACTTTCATTGTTTATCTTTAAGGAACTTCTAATGCTCCCTTATAACACTTTTAACAATAAAAAATTCATTTTTCTCTTCTTCTTTTTTTACTTTTTTCTCTTTTTTTCTTCCACTTTGTATCCATATCTGTTCAAATTTACTAATATAATAATAATAAAGAAATAGTATAGGGATCATTGTTGGAGTTAAAATACAAAATCATATCCTAAATTACTAAGAGCCAATTTTTTATATTATCTATAAAGAAACTACTAACATACTGTTGGACAGCTTGCTCTAAGGAATGAATATTAGGGAATCTTGCTAGAGATGAGAATATATATTGATGTCTTAAATTACTGAGAATATTCTTCCGACGGCATGCATGTAGTTGGACTAGACGGCCGGACCCAAATATACCCCTAGGGCTGTCAAAAAAATTCGTAAAATCCGATATCCGTCCGAAATATCTGTATTCATATTCGAAAAAAATAGGATATTATCCGTATCCGACATAAACCGGATATTATCAGTATCTGAATCCGAATATTTCGGATACGGATATGGATATTGGTACATTCGAATCCGAAAGTATCTGAATTCGAAAATAAATAAATAAATAAATAAATAAATAATATTTTATTTATTTTAAAATATATTTATAATACTTATATTATATTAATAATATATTAAATCATTTTATATATATATAAAACAAACCAAGCATATCTAATTAAATTTAATTGTTAACTTAACTTTACAAAAGTATGACATTTTAATTTAATCGGTAAGCCACATAATTGAAGCCCCTCGATTAGTTTAGACTTTAGTCCTTTAGAGAGACTTCAACAGTCATTGATCTAAAACACAAATACAAAACACAAAACCTCCTCAAATCTCAAACACAAAACCTCCTCAAAACGCCGCCGCCTGAGCTCTTCGACAATCTCAGTTCATATTCCACTCTTTCTTCATCGACGATTAACTAAAAAGGTTAGTTTACAAACCCTAAATCCAATCTCTTTGGTAACTAGTTAATTAGGGTATATTGTTAAATTAGTCTTTTAATTTGAATCTGTAATTATTATTTGCAGATCTAAACCATGTGCTTAGGGTTTCTCTTAATGGAACAAGGTAGAGTTATAAATTGGCTTTGTTTCCTATTCCGAATTTCAAAGCTTTTATTAATTTTTTGTTAACTTAAGTTGTTTATACTTCTATTTATGTGTATATAAATTGCAGGTCATGCTTCAAGTTCAACTCCCAGTGTATCATCAAGTTCAGTTGGGATGATTTCAATCAAATGTGCAGAAAATGTTTCTAAAAGCAGTGATTTGGATTGCGTAATTGTTTCACAAGAAGGTGTTTTGGCTGCTGAAAATACTCAAAACCAGGAAAATCCAGCCAAAAGAAAGAAGCCCTTGAAATCTGAAGTTTGGAATCACTTTGATCGTTTTGAAATCGACACAAAAGGTACTAAGAAAGTTGATGCTATTTGTAAATATTGTCAAACTTGTTTTAATGGGGCAAGTGATCAAGGAACAACTCATTTAAAAAATCACACCAAAATTTGTAGAATGAGATTAGTAAAAGTTCCGGTGTCCCAAATGTTGTTAGGAAAAGTCAGTAATGAGGGTTCTGGGCCAAAATTAGGGGTTCATAAGTTCGATCCTGCTATTGAGAGGGCTTTATTTGCTAAAATGACTACCAAACATGATTTGCCTTTTTTAATGGCAGAATATGATTATTTTCGTCTTTGGGTATCTTATATAACGCCCTCTTATAAACATCGGTCCAGAAATACCGTAAAATCTGATCTATTGGATGTGTATGCAACTGAGAAAGATAGAATTTATAAGGACATTGAAAACTTGACATCTAGAGTTAGTCTCACCACTGATGGGTGGAAGCCAAAGCATCAAAATAGATCTTATTTCTGTGTTACTTGTCACTATATTGACGATGACTGAGTATTGCACAAACGAGTTATTTCTTTTCGTTTTGTCCCTTATCCTCTTGTTGGTGTAAATTTAAGTGTGTGGTTAAAAGAGAGAATTTTAGAGTGGAATATTGATAACAAGTTGTCCTCAATTGTTGTTGATAATGCTTCTAATAATTCAGGGATGCTTTTAGGAATAAAAAATTGGTTAAATGGTAAAAGAGCACTTGTTCACAATGGTGACATGTTTCACATGCGTTGTGTTGCACATATTCTTAATTTGATTGTTAAGAGTGGCTTGGAGATGGTAGATCATTTAATTGAAAAAATTCAAAAGACTGCAAGATATATTGGATCTTCTGCCCAAAGGGATGAGAAGTTTACAATTGCTTTGTCTCAAACCAAATTTAATACTAAGAGACAGATCCCTTTTGATGTGTGTCAAAGATTGGCTTCCGGAAATTAAGGATGGTATGTTTATTCTCTATATATTTAAGGTTGTACTTGTGGTATACAAATTCAAAATGGTTCTAACTCTTAATTTTTATGTAGCTCAATCTGGAAAAGCTTTTGAGGAAGGTGCATCTAAGGCCTGCGATTTCAACTCTCATGACTTGGATAATGAATGAGATCTAAACTTCTAAGCAGTAAGCTAGCATGTAATTTTCAGAGTAAACATGAGTTGATATATATTTCTCCTGCTAAGTTCTATTACATTTTCCATGTGTTACATTTTCAATGACAGGTAGCAGGAAGGAGACTTGTGGCAGGAAGGGGACTTAAAACTGATGGATTGTAACTGCAACCTGCAGGTACATCTCATGACTTAATCTATTTTTGGTGCAATCTGCAAAGTCTGTTGCTGCTGCGTTGAATATGTCATTAGGCCTTTCATTTTATTTAACATAGTAATGTATAGTCTGTTTTGGTGCAATCTGCATAGTCTGTGGCATGTTACTGTTGTTAAGTCATGGAGATTAAGTAGGTTGTGACTTTAAATTAATTGATTATTTGACTGTTATCTAAATTTCTCAGGTTATTCTTATCATCTGCACTACAAAGGCCATTCTCCGAAACTTGTGGTCTTCACAGCCTACTAACATTTGTAGCATGGAGCCGTGAATTTTATTTGTTATAATTGGCAATGTAGTTTGAGTTTTTTGTAATTTGTTTGCTTGTTTAATAGGCCAAGTGACTTTGTATTGTGATTGTGTTGTGTGGCAGTATGTGTGTTGTTTGCTGGAGTGCAGGTGGCCTAGTGGCTAGTAGCTAGTAGCCTTGTAGGTTACTGAATTTTGTTTTCAGTGTGTTATTCACTTCCGTTGCAAGTCTTTCATGGTAAAGAGAAAGTAGTATCAAATTAACTTTTAATTCCAAAAACAATAAATAAGAAAATATGGTTCTCTTAGTAATATAATCTCATTAATTGGAAAATATTTATCATATTAATTTGCTTTTTTTCCTAAAAAAATTGTAAATTTTATAAAAAAAATTAACTTTTGAAAAATGGGTTCGGATTCGGATATTATCCGTATCCGGATAATATCCACCGTACTCGGATACGGATTTTTTTTTCCTGGATATTTCCGGATTCGGATACGAATTCGGATACGGTTTTGAACTTCCGAATCGATTCGAATATAGAGTATCCGCATCCGAAATATCCGTTTAACAGCCCTATATACCCCATTCCAAATATCAGTAAAAGCCCGTAAAATAATAGTATGAAGATGCGGCTCATTAAGCTAAAGAAAACAGTCGAGAAGCTCTTTGAGATCATCCTCGCAATAAATCTCATTTTCTAGAATCATTTCAAGCATTGACTGTCGGAAATCCAAATAAGGATCGTCTGAATCTTTCTCGACCGCGACACTCTGGATGCCAAGTTTTCGGACGCCTTGTACGGCTTTAATGTGTGGATTTTCAGAGTCGGTGCTGTCGGAAAAGTAAGGGGAGTTTTCGGCCGTCTGTGATGATGTAGTGGAGGAGTAAGAGGGTTTGTAGGCTCGCCGAGGAGTGGAGAGAGTTCTGTTGTGGTTAGGCTTAGGATTGAAAGTTTTGGACAAGAGTTTTGATGCTGTTCTGCAGATTCCACAGCCTATGTTTACGGTTGCATTGCTCGTAATCATCTTATTCCTACTAGAAAAAACAACATGTACGTATGTGGGAATGGTAGAGATTAAAATACTTAAAGGAGAATTTGATTTGTGAAAATTGGCTTTCAGTTTCGTAAATATAACAGCACTGAGACGATAATTTGTAAAACTGATGGGTATGCACCTTTAATATAGGAGATGTTATTTAGTTTGACTTTCTGCAGCTTATAGTGATAGTAAGTACTAACTACTTCTGCAGTTATTTATGAATCTTGAATTTCTTGTCTACATTGAATTACAATTTACAAGTGACAAAATGGATAGTTAGTTAGCTAGCTAGGCAGATTGGATTTCATCAACGGGTTGAAACATGAAATTAAACTTTTTGTGGGCATTAGACGACAAAATGGATACTTTTGAATTTGAAATATATTATTATTAGCTGGGGTGATGCACAATTTTTTTTATTGTGATATTTATTTTATTGGGGATTATCATTACGATAAAAGAATTTCTCATGCAAACGTTTATATAAAGTTATTAATATTTTAAATGTTGTAATTTTTTAAAATGTTTTTTTTTGAGGAAACACGGAGATAATTCAATTAGAAAAAGACACACGACATCTAAAAAAATGACATAGTCGAACAAAAATAAAAGAGATCAAATCGACGGTTTTCATGCGGAGACTATCAAAAGATATGTTGAAAATGATATATTTACAATTATCCGCTTCATTAGAACTCGTTCGAGCTATCAAACAAAAATGCAATCTCATGTAAAACTTTCATCAATAAATCAAAACCAACCCCGATAAAGAAGAGAATAAACAACACTCAGCAAGGTAGGTAACAAAATTAAAATTAAATTTAAAATTTATGAAACTCTTAGATCTAAAAAACGAAATCACATTAAGAATAGACCTCTCGAATTCAACAAATTTCGCTTGAATCAAATACGAATAACCTCGAAACTTCGATGATTTAGATCTAAAAAAACTAAAAAAAAATTGCCCGCAAGGGTGTGCTCAGTTGGTTGAAGAGGGGATAACTATCCTCTCGGTCACAGACTCTAATCTCACGGGAGGAGAATTTATTATTATGTCTTCTGAGTCAGAGAATGTTGTTTAAATGCGGTTTATCTTGGTTCATGTGATTTGCAGGCTATTGCGTGAGCCCGTGAGGTTTACTCAGTGCGCACCTAAAGGGTAGCGACTGTGGATTTTCTACGATAAAAAAACGGGTAGAAATCCTTCTCAAATAGAAAGAAATCTTCTCAGCTTCTACAACGACAGGTTCTGATATGGGAACCTGTTCCTCAGTTGTTTCCTCAAATCAACAGAATTTAATCAAAACATTCATCATAGAATAAAAATTCAAAATCGATGAAGTAAAGATTAATAAATGGCAATTAAACATGCACAGTCACATAATTTGAGAAACAAAGAACAAATCTTGCAATTAAAGAAAATTTCATTGATATAACAAATGATTACATTTCATGAAATTTATCAATTACATGCAAAAATTACAAGATAGTCCTATTCTACGATTCTTAACATCAACAGCCTTAGTCCGAAGCTAAGAAGCCTAACGACTACTTCTTCTGCTGCTGACGAAGAGCACTGCAAGACGGATGATCCGTTCTTGCTGGCGGAGAGCTTCTCTCCTTTCCCCTTCCAACCTATCAAGATGGAGGTGATACTCCATTGATTAGAACAAGAGTTCTGTGTGAACCTCTTGTGGAACTGAGTTCCAAAGCTCATCAGGAATGGCGGTGACATGCCACTCCTGTTGCCATTCATCACAACTCAACTCGATGTTAAAGGTTTCATAGTTCAGAAACATGTTGAAACATACCAGTTTTGTTGATATGAATTAAGAGTGAGTTTGTGAGAAAATGAAAGATGTTTTGGCTGGAATGAATGGTCGGTTTAAATAGCCACTAGAATACCAAGGGACGCGAGGACTGGTTAAAAATTACAAGTAAAAATAATGACCCCTCGACTCCCTAGACTGATGTGTAATAATAACAGTCAGTAAAAGATCTAAAGCCAGAGTTAATGGGCACGGGATATAATAATAATTATTGTGCGCATGCAGTTTTTCAAGACATACACGTTAACCACTAACCCATAATGATTATGACTGTTTTATCACATATTACCCAATATTCTGTAAAATATTATCGTTCAAGTAATGACCAAAAATAAACCAAGTAAATAAATACTGCCACATCAGCATCAGAACTTGATTATTATCATGAAGGAATTTACGGATGAGCGGAAGCGTGAAATAACATTTATTCCGTAAAAAACATATACCGCACATATAGAAAAACGTATAAAAAGGAAAAACTGAGGAATCGAAACCATACCTTGTGGATCGAAGCTTTATAAAATTAGAGTTCTAGCAGTTGCTCCTCAGTGTGTGAAGCACTCTACCGGTATCCACCAAAAACGATCCTCTTCGATGAACCTTTTATAAAACCTAGCTTTTATAAAATAGAGTTTTTTTTGAGAGAGAGAGAGAGGAAGAAGATGGAGGCTAGGGTTTTCACAAAACCAAAATTATGTAAATAGAATGAGCCATCTCATTCTATTTATAGGGCTCTCCTAGGGTTTTATAATATATCTTTATATATATTAACCCCACATTTTATCTTTATAAAATGCTTTAATAATATTAAAACTATTTTAATCATTATTTCTTTTTCTTAACTATTTAGAAAATAATTCTCTGTCTTATTATTTCATCAAAGAAAATATTCTTTTATGGTGTGACCCTATAGGTTTAATATTATGCCGGTAATAGAAATAAATAATAATAAACTTTTATTAATTATTTACATGAATACTAAAATTCACTAAATATAATTAACTGATTAATTATATTTATTCTACATCGTGAGTGATGCTTCTCAACATATCACGACTACCCTGTAGATTTATAAGTGCCTGTTAGGTGTTTGATAAAATGTCTATATGAAAAACCAATGTTAGAAGAAGAAAGAGAGTAAAAGCAAATAGAGAGAAAAAAAAATATAAAAGTGAATAAAAGATTAGAAAATCCTCTCTGTGTCTTACTTATACTTTTGAAAAAAAATGTAACCGTTGGACACCTGTCAGACATGCAGTAATAACGAATAGTTAATGGGCACGGGAAAACAGTAATCATTACTTACCCACTTGCAGTTTTTCAAGGAAAAAACCGTTCCACTTACCCAGTTATTGCATTAATCAAGGTAAATCAGTTTTAATTCAGAATTGAAACTGTTTTCACTTATTCAATTATTTTTCACTGCAACACTAATATTCTGAAAAAAAATTCGAGTGAGTATGACCAAAATAAATCAAGGGAACAAATACTGATACTGTAAAATCAGAACTTAAGTTAAATTTAGATTATAATGGTCATCAGAATATAATTTCTTCTCAGTATAACCCTCTATTTTTAACTCAGATCCGCCACCAAAAACAAGAAAAATATCCTTAGTCCTTCGCAAGTACTTAAGGATGTTCTTCATTGCTTTCCAGTGGTCTTCACCTGGATTGGACTGATATCTGCTCGTCACACTGATTGAATAAGCAACATCAGGCCTAGTATATAACATCGTGTACATGATAGATCCTATTGCTGAAGCATAAGGAATCTTACTCATACGCTCTCTCTCCTCAGGTGTCTTAGGAGACATCTTTTCGGAAAGGGACACTCCATGGCTCATCGGTATGAGACCTCTTTTGGAGTTTTCCATGCTAAACCTTTTAAGCACTTTCTGGATGTATGTATCCTGGGTAAGACCTATCATTCTTCTAGATCTATCTCCATAGATCTTCATACCGAGAATGTAGGATGCTTCTCCCAAGTCCTTCATAGTGAAGTTCTTCGATAACCACACTTTGACTGATTGCAGCATCGGTATATCATTTCCTATAAGAAGTATGTCATCCACATACAATACAAGAAATGTTACCGCGCTCCCACTAACCTTCTTGTAGACACATGGTTCATCTATGTTTTTGATAAAACCAAACTCTTTGATTGTCTCATCAAAACGGATGTTCCATCTACGAGAAGCTTGCTTTAAACCATATATGGTTCGCAGCAGCTTACACACTAGGTGTTCATTTCCCTTAGAAAGAAAACCCTCTGGCTGTGTCATATACACTTCCTCTTCAAGTTTTCCATTGAGGAAGGCCGTTTTCACGTCCATTTGCAAGATCTCATAGTCGTAGTAAGCAACAATCGCAAGCAAAATCTGAATTGATTTTAACAGGGCTACAGGCGAAAAAGTTTCATCAAAGTCAATCCCTTGCCTTTGTCTGAATCCTTTTGCCACGAGCCTGGCCTTATAGGTCTCCACCTGGCCATCTGCTCCAATCTTTCTTTTGTATACCCATTTGCACTTAATAGGCTTCACACCCTCATGTGCTTCAACCAAAGTCCATACTTGGTTGGTATACATAGATTCCATTTCGAATTTCATGGCACTTTGCCATTTCTCTGAGTCAACACTACTCATAGCCTCATTATAGGTCATAGGGTCGTCATCATCAATGATTGACAACTCATTGTCATTCTCAATGACAAGGCCATAATACCTCTCAGGTTGGCGAGACACTCTCCCTGACCTACGAATGGGCTGTTCCACAGAAGGTTGTTCAGTCTGAACAGGTGTTTCCACTTGATTCATAGTAGTTTATGCTTCTTGAACTTCATCAAGTTCAATTTTGCTCCCACTACTTCCTTCAAGGATAAACTGCTTTTCCAAGAAGGTAGCATGTCTGGAGACAAACACCCTATGATCGGTGTAAAAGTAATATCCTAAAGTCTCTTTAGGATATCCCACAAAACTACATTTTACGGATCGAGATTCCAGCTTATCTGGGTCAACTTTCTTGACATAAGCTGGACATCCCCAAATCTTAACGTGTTTAAGACTCGGTTTCCTTTCTTTCCATATCTCATATGGAGTTTGAGGAACAGATTTGGAAGGCACCTTATTCAGTAAATATGCTGAGGTTTCCAATGCATAACCCCACAGGAATACTGGAAGATTCGCATAGCTCATCATGGACCGAACCATGTCTAACAAAGTTCGATTTCTCCTTTCAGATACCCCATTCAACTGTGGAGTATATGGAGGAGTCCACTGGGAGACTATACCATTTTCTTTGAGATAATCTAGAAACTCTCCATTCAAGTATTCACCACCTCGATCTGATCGAAGAGTTATAATACTATGTTTGGATTGTTTCTCCACTTCATGCTTATATTCTTTGAACTTTTCAAAGGCTTCAGACTTGTGTTTCATCAAATACACATATCTGAATCTAGATCGATCATCTATGAAAGTAATGAAGTATGAAAATCCACCCATGGCTTGCGTAGACATTGGTCCACATACATCTGTGTGTACCAATCCTAGCAAATCTGCAGCCCTCGCTCCATGTCCACTAAACGGAGATTTGGTCATTTTACCCAATAGACAACACTCGCATGTAGGATATGATTCAAAATCAAAGGGGTCAAGTAACCCTTCCTTATGCAATGTCTGCAGTCTATTTTCACTAATGTGACCAAGTATGCAGTGCCACAAAAAGGTGAGATTTTCATCATCCCTTTTTCTTTTATTAGTATGTTTAATTTGTAGTAATTCATGCTCTACGTCACATACATACAAACCATTATTTAAAATACCACTTCCATAAAGAACGTTATCTCTAAGAATTGAACATTTATTATTCTGAATAACAAACGAAAATCCATCCAAGTCTAACATGGGAATAGAATTAATATTCCTCACAATAGAAGGAAAAAAATAACAATTATTTAAAATAATAGTCTTGCCCGTAGGCATATGTAAATGAAATGATCCTACAGCTTCAGCAGCAACTCTTGCTCCATTTCCCATCCGTAGAATCACCTCATCTTCCTCAAGAGTCCTACTTCTCCTTAGCCCCTACAACGAATTGCAAATATGAGAACCACAGGCGGTATCTAATACCCAAGTAGAAATTTGATTTAATGACATATTCACTTCAATCATGAACATACCTGAAGCAGAAGTGGTAGTCTCACTACCCTTCTTCTTCTTCAATTCTGCAAGGTAAGTTCCTCTTCCAGTGCCCTACCTTGTTACAGTGAAAGCAAACAACTTTGCTCTTGGGGTCTTCAGTTTTTGGTGGAACAGGCTTTTTCTCACATACTTTCTTCTTCTTGGTAGGGTTCTTCTTCCTTTTCTTAGGATTGGAACCTTCACCAATTAGAAGAACAGAGCTCTTCTGAGGGGGAAAATTCGATTCCGCAGTCTTCAACATGTTGTGGAGTTCAGCCAGGCTGACATCCAGCTTATTCATGTGAAAGTTCACAACAAACTGCGAAAATGAACCCGGAAGTGATTGCAAGACCAAGTCTTGGCTCAGCTCCCCATCCATGGAAAAACCAAGTTGTCCAAGACGTTCAATCAAATTGATCATCTTAAGTACATGGTCATTCACGGATGATCCCTCAGACTTCCTACAACCGAACAGCTCCTTCGATATCTCATATCGAGCTGTCCTCCCTGCCACATCATACAACTCTTGTAAATGCATAAGGATAGTATGAGCATCCATATGCTCATGCTGCTTCTGTAGCTCAATGTTCATGGAAGCTAGCATGATGCATTGAGCAACATTTGCATCATCTATCCACTTACGATACACAATATGTTCATCATTATGTGCATCGTTAGCAGGTTCAGTAGGCTTAGGTGAGTCAAGCACATATTCCAGCTTCTCCACCCTGAGAACAATTCTCAAGTTTCGAAGCCAGTCAGTAAAATTAGGACCAGTCAACTTGTGAGCATCTAGTATACTCCGGAGTGATAGTGCAGAAGACATAACGAATATAGTAAATCTGTAAATGATAAACACATAACAACACTTAGCAAATATTCAATTTCATTTCAAAACACTATATGAATCGAGTCTTTATTCATAAGTGGCTCCCACTAGTTTATCTAATTTATACAACCCCTAAGTGAAAATTAAGCATTCATAATGCTAGTGGGAATAGGGATCCTACATTCCATTACACAACCTCGGCTGTAGCACGAAACGTCATGTAATGTTCAATAGGCAGACAACTCTTGTCAATTACATCTTATGTTATTCCCTAATATAATTTTAGCCTCTTGAATAATTGAGTCACGGCTGTAGCACGACAAACTCAATATTCTAAGTCAAGTCTAACCCAACATTTCGTATATTTGAATCAGTCTCCAACGACCCACGGCTGTAGCACGTAACGACCTTTAGATTCTAATTCAATGTACACATCTCTATGTAATAGACAAGTATTTCTTATTTCGAAATCAAAGCCCTCGGCTGTAGCACGAAACGACAATGATTTAAAAATAAGAACCACTTTCTATCATGTTGGAAGGCTATGACCGACACAAGCCCGTTGTGTCATTGGCCAATTACTACTTGATATTATTTAATTTTAGAGGGATTATATTACGTTACAATCATAATCATATTATAAAGAGATTCTTCCTTTTAAATTAAATATTTCAAATTAATAATCGATAACAGATGATTCCCAGATCGGGTGGAGCATTGTCAAGAGGCGTCACTTAATAACCCTTTCTTACAGATAGAAATCTGTTGTTGACAGAATCATCCTTTCTCTCAAAATTAAAAATTCATATTTAATTACGTGTTTCATAAACACAAGAATCTCATGATTGTATTCATAATATTATTGTCAAGGTAAGAAACGATTCTTATTCTAGATTTTCTAGAGCACGCCTTATATTGATTTAAGTTCACCTAAATCTATCATCGCATGGTAAACACATGCATATATCTCATATATAAAAATAAATAAACAAGTAAGCATGCAAGTAATATCATGTCACACATTGATATAATGATGTATGGATTTATTATAGCATTTAAAACCAATTAAAACAATTAAAACATGCTTTAAAACACTTTCGGGAATATAAACAGTTCAAAACTTTTATATAAAAAATATTTGACCACTCCATTAGATCCGTCTCGGAAAAATGAATCCAACGATATATTGCACGCCCAAAACGGATTTACGAAACTCCCAAAAAATCAAATTTAATGTGGACAGACGGGCTGTAACGCATGTACGTAATGCGTTACAACACTGTTGAGCCATTTACGCGTGTAACGCATTCCGTAAATGCGCAACAGTGTGTAACGCATTCACGGAATGCGCAGCAACCCCCTTCCCCGCGTGCAGCGCACGCGCCTGGCACAGCCGACCGTTACAGCAGCATTTTTTTTTTCTTTTCTGTCAGTCACCTGCCTGTTTGTCTGCCAGCCGTTTACAAAAAAAAATGTAACCCCCTTTCCTTTTACTCCCTTCCTTAATAACTCCTTATTAATTTATTATTTTAATTTTATTATTAATAAATCAATTAACGTTTAATTAATAAATTAATAAAAATCAAAATAATATGATTTCTTAAATCAGGGAATAGCACAAAATTACCAGATCAGCCATGGGTCCTAGTGCAAATTTTAATCATATTTATTCACATGCATAATTATTCCATGAATTTTAATTAAAACAATTTTTAAAAATTCATAACAAATAATCTACACATCACAAAATTATGAAAAAAATACCTAGACAATCTACATTGTAGAACCCAAATCAGTAGTCAAAATCTCATGCAAAAATTATTTTGAATTAATTCATAATTAAATCCAAATAAACTTGCAAAAATCATAATAAATCCATACATGCATAAAAAAATATGAAATTTTTTATATGAATCTCTATATGCAGAACCTAGCTCTGATGCCATTGAAGGAATTTACGGATGAGCGGAAGTGTGAAATAACATTTATTCCGTAAAAACCATATACCGCACATATAGAAAAACGTATAAAAAGGAAAAACTGAGGAATCGAAACCATACCTTGTGGATTGAAGCTTTATAAAATTGGAGTGCTAGCAGTTGCTCCTCAGTGTGTGAAGCACTCTACCGGTATCAACCAAAAATGATCTTCTTCGATGAACCTTTTATAAAACCGAGCTTTTATAAAATGGAGTTTTTTTGAGAGAGAGAGGAAGAAGATGGAGGCTAGGGTTTTCACAAAACCAAAATTATGTAAATAGAATGAGCCATCTCATTCTATTTATAGGGCTCTCCTAGGGTTTTATAATATATATTTATATATATTAACCCCCACATTTTATCTTTATAAAATGCTTTAATAATAATTAAAACTATTTTAATCATTATTTTTTTTCTTAACTATTTAGAAAATAATTCTCTCTCTCATTATTTCATCAAAAAAAATATTCTTTTATGGTGTGACCCTGTAGGTTCAATATTATGCCGGTAGTAGAAATAAATAATAATAAACTTTTATTAATTATTTACATGAATACTAAAATTCACTAAATATAATTAACTGATTAATTATATTTATTCTACATCGTGAGTGATGCTTCTCAACATATCGCGACTACCCGGATAATATGAATTCACTGCTTAGAATATCAAGAACCTGTCAGTGACTAGTTACCGTACAATGAATTTCTTCTACCCTTATAATATCCCGAATAAATACAAGGCATGAATCTCGTGTCAGGCCTATCAAATTTAATCGTATGATTTCTTATTCATAATGCAAAGTTCATATTAATGCAAATTAGAAACTCCTTTCTAATTTCATACACTCTGGCCAGAGATTCCAGAACTCGCATACTAAGAATAACATAGGATATTCTCTTCCTATACTGGAAGGGGTAGATCCTCTATTGACGTTAACTATCTCTATACACAAATTCATATGCCCAGAATAGACCTAATGGATGTCCTTGAGACTAAGGACTAAACCAAAGCACAGTTCATTATATATAAGATACCTTTAACTATCTCAAATCTAAGGACACTTGTACAACTATCACTCAGTGAATAACTATTGACACGTGAGTAATCTCCATTAGTTGTTCAACTTATCGAGTCATGTTCAGTGAACTTATTCCCTAATAAGCACCTACATACTAGCTATAGTGTCACCACACAAATGCCTATGAGAACAGACATCCTCCTGAAGGGAGCAAGCATAGCATGTACCAATCTTTGCGGATCCACTAACATCCGATTAGTTATCCTATGTTCGGGAACTGTTTAAGTCCAGAGTTGTCGTCTTCTAGATCTCACAATTATAATCTCATTATAATTCTAGAAGCTTTACTCTAAACTATGGAACATCTTATTTAATACACTTTAAATAGATAAAGCCCATAAAAATATAACAAGTCTTTTATTAATTCAAATGAAATCAAATAGGAATACAAGAAAGTTCTTCCTAACTCATCATACATGATTGGATTTAGGACAAACACTTTCATATCAGGATTTAAAAGTCATCAGAATATGGCTCCTTAACTCGAAAAGTGAATATTTATTCCTGTAATTCTTCATACAAATACTAATATGGTTTCATCAGAACTTAATCATCAGAACTTCCATCAGAACTTGTCCTCAGAATTTATGCAATCTGACACATAAATTGTTCATCTAAAACAACAATTATCACCACAATAATTTTCATCATTCATATGGAGTGTAAGTGTGTGCATTAAGCTAAATATCAGACAAAGAGTAAAGTCTGATTCACTTCAGTATATCTTAGAAATAAGTCATAACTAAGAACTTTACTCAAAATCTGTCATTATTCTGAAGCCTGCTATTGAATGAGTTCATGCACGAGTCCAGCAGGCGGGCGCCTGCAGCTTTCTAAAAAATTCTGATGAATCTTATTTTGCCCATAATTTAAGTTCTACTCGTCAGAATTAGGCTATTCAACTGTCCACGCGAAGATAATGAGATTCTCTACAACTTAAAAATGGCCTTGGCTTCCAAATCTGATCACTTTTCATCATATTTCCTTTAAAAGCTCCTTTCTTCATTTAACTGATACCTGAAATGCAATAACACAAAAAGACATCAAAATACCAACAACTTGAGTGCAAAATACCAATTTAAGCTTGTAATAAAGCGTTCCAAGTGGATATAAAATCCACTTGTCAATCCCTAATATATAGGTAGCATCGCCTAAGTCTTTCACCGAGAAACTATTTCTCAACCAAGTCTTAACAGCCTGTAGAGAAGGTACACTACAAGAAAAATGTCCATAGACATCGGTTTTCGGCCGATGTCTATATTGTTTGGCAACCGATGTTGATGTAGGTGATGTCTATTCTAGACATTGGCCATAACCCGATGTCTTTACTTGCTTAGACATCGTTTCTGGCAAAGAAACTGATGTCCATGCATTATTTTTTACAAAAAACATTAGAAATAAATAATTTAATAAATAAATTATACCTTTTACAACAAATTAAACATATAATGGGCTATATTTTTTTCCACATAGACATCGAATATTTTCATTTAGGTGATGTAAAATATAATATTAAACATCAATTTACTTAGTAAAAGGTGATGTCTATGTTGACACTTAGACATCAGTTGTATCACAAACAAAGTGATGTCTATGTTCCTTTTAGAGTTGAACATGTTAGCCTTTGACATCAGTTTTTTAGGAAAAAGCAATGTATATCAACTTTTTTGACATCAGTTTTTCTATACTAAAACTAATGTACAATTGCCTTTGACACATCATTATTTATATATTAAAAGTGATGCAAAATTGTTTTTTTGACATCAGTATTTATTCATTGAAAGTATTTAAACAATGTACTAACTAAACACTTATATTCAGCAACATAAATATCAAGTATCTAGTTTTATTACAGAATCATTCAAAACCAAAATATTGTTATATGCTTGCTAAGCCATCCCTGCTAACATAAATATCGAGAATAATTTCTTCAACCTCCCTCTGTACTGAGTTGATGCCTATCTTATAAGAAGGTGGAAAGGGATATTCAACCTACACGATAACAAAAAGGGTAAGAGGAAACAAAAATTTATAAACTTTACAGCACTACAATCTAATTTTCCTAAATGCAGTAAGTTTAAAAGACGTGAGTTGGGTGACAGTTAAGAGTTACTTGCCAAACAAAAAGTACCACTGAAATTTTATGCAGCTTGAGATTTCAGTATTATGATTATTGAATATCAAGTAAACCCAATATGATTATTGAATATCAATTAAACACTTCTAATGTACTATTCTGTAGTGAGATCTAATATAGTTATGAAGTACATTACTTTATGATCTATTATAATCATGTAGAGTATACTACATTAAGAAAACAAATCACAAACTTGCAAGTTCAAAAAAATCTACCATTTTTACATCTCCAATACTATTATTTACCTAGATTTGTTCCAAAATATAAATGTCTGTAAAAAGTGTTGGAAATTTATACTAATTGTTTAATTTGCCTATTGAAAAATACCAATTCAGCTACAAGCAGAACATAAATAATTGGACACTAATTGAAGTATGAGCATAAACGATATGCTAGAAAAAGATGATTTATATGTAATTATAACTCATGTTTTGTACAACCAAAGAGATAGACCTTTTTTCTCATATAATTCTCCATCTTCTTCGAATACATTCTGGCCAAAGTAAGAACATTGTAATCATCTTAAAAAAGCATAAACTTGAAAACATTAATGTAGGTACAAGTGACTTAAAACTCACCTCAAGACAACTCAAGAGCGGACCTCAATTCTGACAGGGAAAACTTGCTTCCATAAATCTTCCTGCAAAACAGTGTACAGCTCACAGTTAGAAACAAAATGATGCAATTGTTCATATATATATATATCACTTCAAAATTGAAAGTTGACGAGTGATGCCCAGTTCTTTGTTCTTACGCTTCTTGATGATCCTTAAGTGGACCACTTTATTACTGCTTTTGTAGTATTTTAGTTGCTAATTAAGCTTTACCTAATTGCTTACAATCTGTTCCCAATTGTTTGATGATAACCTCTAAACATGGAAAAGATGAACTAGAGCATGCTTGATAACAAGTTTCCTTGATCTAAACTTCACTTATCGAAGTGGCATTTTCCTCGTGTTTGACGTGATAATCATCTTTAATCGCCTTAATCAGGAAACCAGAATCTATTTCTAGAAATATTTAAAGACAGTAGTGACATCACTACCAATGCACCTTTCAACACCCCAACCACAACTCAAATCAAAACGCAGTTCAGAAATATATGGCCCAAAGAATGAATCAAAACCTTCCCAAACAACAAAACTCTGTTATTCAACTAGAAAGTATGAAAACCTTTCAAAACAGAGTGCTTAACAGAGACAACCTTAGAAAATAATTACATGCATATTTCCTTCTCTAGGAGACTATGCCACAGACAAAATAAATTTTCAATATATATTTACAGAACTAAAGACATTAGGGTTCACACTGTAAAACTGCCAAACCGTGCAGCTCATCTTAGTGACTATCAAACAAGCATTTGATGTTTTCCATAAAACACATTGATATTATGCATGCTAAACTGTACTAAATCAATCTTGAAAAAGAAAAGTTACGAAAAGGGAAATTTATTGGATCTTGTAAATAAACCGAAGTTTGTTACCGGAAGAGACAATATTAGTTGTCATTTACACACCATCCTCAATCACTTAGCAAACTGCACAAACCCCGGTATGACCTGCAACTCGTCCAATTGCTTCACCAACAACATATAAATTGTTTAAAGTTAATACATATATGTAGTATATTACTGGAACTTTAAATTGCAGAAACCAAAAACTAATATTATTTGGTTAGAAAAATTAAGCATACACTATATATCAGTTTCCAGAACAATCTTATGACTGGTCTAAACCCCAACACTCTTAAACATGAGGAGAGTTTTGGGACAATATTTATATTATTTATATAATGACAGTTAGCAAGTTCGAAATTCAAAAAGATTATTACAGAAAATGTATAAATTACCATCATCATGAAATGCCTCTGAACTACATCAACCAGTTGCTCTTTGGTTGGGTTGGAGAGTGCATCCGCCGAAAATACGAATCGCGTTATTACATATAAGTATACAATCAAAGGATATTCGACCAAGTTCAATAATCAAGTTCTTTATAAAAGCACAAGTTGGATAAAGTAAACACCTTAAGCAGCTCTAGAGTTTTTGGAATGATTCCAAACCATTTCCATAAATAACGATTATTGGCCTTCTTGGTAAGCAGCTGCATATCAATATCAAAATCAGAAAATTCCCCTAAACCAAATAACTTAAATGGAAAGAAAGGAGAGAAACTATATATCTTACACCAATGCTTTCAAGAACATTAACAATATCATAGATCCTTCGCCTCTCAACACCTAAAATTAAACCAATTACAAAAAAAAAATCAACACGATATTCAATACAATTCACATAAAAACAAAAATTACACAATTCAACATATAAGACCTCTCCAATTAAAGTAAAAAATCAAAAAAATATTCTAAATTAATTTAATAAAAATTAAATCGAGAAATAAAATAAATAGAGGTATCATGAAGAATACCAAGACTGGCAGCAGCATCATCAAGTCCAATATTATCAATATCGTCTCGGTCATACAAGCTCAAGAAACTATAACAAAATTAAAAAAAAACAGATGCATATAGAATTAAATTGAGGATGTTGTGTATATAGAGGGAGGCGGGAGAGAGATTACTTTGAGCATAAGAGAAATCACAGGGATTTCTATTTGCGGCAGTAATTGGATTCTCTGGATCTAGAAGGGAGTGAAGATGAATCTTTTGAATTCGGTGAAACCAACGCCATTTCACCACCTATGGATCTATTCAAATTCACGAGAGAGAGAGAAGAGAGAGAGATATGGGAGAGGGAGACAAAGATAGATAGAGAGAGAGATGTGAGAGAGAGTGAGAACGAGACAGTATTTGTTTTTTAGTTTTTTAGTTTTTAGTTTTTTTTTAATTTGAGTGGGGGAAACCAAAAATTGTCTAAGGAGGGAGTAAAAATTTGGTTAAGGGGGGGAAAGAATTGGGGAGGCCGCGCGTTCAATTTTTAAAACTCAACTTAAGACATCGGTTTCCAAATAAATGATGTCTTAAAAATTGAAAGACATCTAATAAACGCGGGGTGATGTCTATTATACTTGAGACATCACTGGCATCAGTGACCGATGTTTAATGTGTGATGTCTATTAATATTTTTCTTGTAGTGGTATGCCATTCCTTATTTGTTATATGTCATCTACATATAATACTAGGAATGTCACATGGCTCCCACTAAACTTCTTGCAAACACATGGTTCATCTTTGTTTTGAATAAAGCCAAAAAATGAATATTCATTCTCCTTGAGGCTTGCTTCAATCTATAAATAGATAAGAGCAATTACAAACTATCTTAGCAAACTTTGGATCGACAAAACCCTCAGGTTGTATCATATATACATCCTCTTCAAAGCTCCCATATAAGTAAGCAGTTTTGACATCCATTTTCCAAATCTCATAGTCAAAGCAACTATTGCTAACAAAATCCTGATGGACTTGACCATAGTAACCGGTGAAAAAGTCTCATCATAGTCTATACCATGAATTTGTTTAAAACTTTTTGCCACTAGTCACGTCTTATAGGTCTGTACTTTACCATTATGTCAGTTTTCTTCTTGAAAACCCACTTGCACCCTATAGGTTTTACCCCTTCGAGTGGATCAACTGAAGTTAATAATTTATTTTGATACATGTATTCCATCTCGGATTTCATGGCCTCTAGCCATCTCTCAGAGTCTGAACTGTTCATAGAATCTTGGTATGTGAAAGGCTTATCATTATCCGTAAGCATCACATCACCATCTTGAGTCAAAAGAAATTAATAATTTCTCCCGGGCTCATGGTGAATCCTACTAGATCTACGAATAACCTGTGTTTCTGGGACGGGATTACTTTCAACATTTTGATGTACATCCTAATCTTATTCCAACTCTGGTTCAATGTTATCATGTGGTTCTCGATCTTCATCGAGATGTATTGTCCTCCCACTAAATTTCTTAGAAAGTAGTTCTCCCTCAAAAAATACAGCGGCCCGAGCAATAAACACTTTGTTCTCGGAAAGATTATAAAAACTATACCCTAGTCTCACTTGGGTATCCTATGAAATAACATCTATCTAATTTTGGTCCAAGCTTGTCAGAGGCTAAACGTTTTACAAATGCTTCACGTCCCCAAATTTTCATAAATGACATGCTATGATGTTTATCAGTCTATATCTCATATGGAGTCTTTTGAACCGCTTTAGTTGGAATTTGGTTAAGTGTATATGCAGCCGTTTCTAGAGCATAACCCCAGAAACTGAATGGAAGATCCGCCTGACTCATCATTGATCGCACTATGTCCAAAAGGTACGATTTCTCCTCTCAGAATATCTATTCCATTGAGGTGTTCCAGAAGGAGTAAGTTATGATACACTATCACACTCCTTTAAGAAACTCTTGTAATTGAGGTTTAAGTATTCTCCTCCATGATCTGATTGTAAAACTTTTATACTTTCCCTTGTTTTCTTTTCTACTTCGGCCTTATATTCTTTGAACATTTCAAAAGAATCGAATTTGTTCTTCATAAGAACCACATATCCATATCTACTGAAATCATCAGTAAATGTTATGAAGTAGTATAAGCCCCCTTGCCATCATACGCATTCGACCACATACATCATTATGTATAAGTCATAATCGTTCGGTGGCCCTTTCACCTGATCAGGTAAAAGAAGCTTTAGTCATTTTGCCAATGAGACAGACTTCGCATCTTCCGTATGATTCAAAATCAAACTTATCCAAGTATTCATCTTTATGTAACTCAAGAATGTGTTTCTCATTAATATGGCTTAACGACAATGCTAAAGGTAATGTTTGATTTGAGTCAACTTAGAATATATAAATTGTTAATTAATTGTGCAACACTATAAGTCTTATCATTGAAATAGAATAAACAACTATTGTTTATTTAATTAAAATGAAAACCTTTATTTTCCTGACAAGAAATTGACTTAATGTATCCGCTAAAGGCATGCACGTAATAACAATTTATCAAGTTCTCAATCTCGCCTTATGGGCAAAATTAGGTATCGAGTTCCTTCAACTAGAGTAACAACTTTTGCTCCAATTCTAACCTTATACCTGAAGCTTGACCATTGCTAGTCTTCTTCTCTAGATCTTCTAAATAAGCTCGACAATTAACTTCCATTCATCCAGTTATTTCCACAGAAATGATAATCATCTCCTTTAGAAACATCACTATTAGGCTTCAAAAGTCCTTTGGGATTGGACTTTGGTTTGGCACCGAATAAGATCAAATATTCACCTTGCCTGTCCACTTTCCTTTCCCATTTGCATTCCATGTGTACATCATCAATATGAACATAATTTATGCCTTTACCGTGTTATTTTTAGCAGTTCTAAACATATTTAACAACTCAGTGAGTGTTCTGTCTATCTCATTCCTTTTGTTCTTAATAAACTGAGAATAGAAGTTGTTCAAAGATCGTTTGATCAAATCAAGTTGAGTCTTTAGACCATTCTTGAACCCCAAAATATCAAGGTACATATGCCTATCACCTTTAGAACATGTGGTCCAACCGGATATGATTCTCCCATTAATGCAAAAGTATGGTGCTTTGTTATCGTCAAATCTTTCCGACGAGCCTATCCTTCAAACAACTTTTGAAGGTGCTCAATCATATCATAAGCATCATTATGCTCTTGTTGCTTCTAAAGCTCAACACTCATAATTACAAGCATGAGACATGAAACATCAGTTGCATAATTAATTTACTTTTGGTAAGCATTTTGTTCTGCACATGTTTCATTCTCAGCTAGAAGAAATAAGGGAGGGTTTTGAGTGATATCCTTGAACCCGAGGACAATCCTCAAGTTCCCATGTCAATCGAGGAAATTATTTCATGTCAGTTTGTCCTTCTCAAGGACTATTACATATAGAAGTTATTTGTGTTATTTGTCATTTGATATCTACAATATTAAATTGCATAAAATGACTTAGTCTACAGATGATTATTAAATTATGTTCAAGTGATTATTCATATATATATATATTCACAATATATATCTCCCACTATTTTTATCAAATCAATAGCCCTAACTATTAATTTAGAAAAAATATCTTCTATGTCCTTTCTAGTGAGCCAAGATCCATATTTCACCACGCGTTAGGTCAGCTTTGGCTTTTCTCCTAAAACATGATTATTTAGGTAAACAACATTTGTCAATTATATCAACTATATAACTCTTGGATAGCTTGGTGGAGTAACATTTATTCATATTCATCTAATAAATCTCGCCAAACTCTATGCATCTAAGTTCACAATCCTATTGTGATAACTTAATTAAGTCAAACCCAATAGTCAAAAGGTATCAATATACTTCAACACATCTCGCACAATAGATAGGAGTACTTCACTTTGGCGAACCCACTCCTGGTCGATCTATGGGTTAACGCATTGGACTCATTGGAAGGCATCTGATCAACTTAATATTAACTTTAGGGTTTTGTTAATTTTAAAATGATCATGATCCCATCATAAAGAGATTCCCAATTTTTTCTTGAATAAAATACTTCAAATCAATATTCATCAATGGTTTGATTTCCAGGTAGTAAGGGAGTCACAACGGTCTCGCTTAAAACCCACAACCTTACAAGTTCAATGAACTCACTTTTGACAAAACCGCCCCATGTCAGAAATAAAGAAAATTTGTATTTTATTCCATGTTTCATAAACACGAGAATTTCATAATCATTTGTTCATTTTAAAATCTTGAATCGTTACAGATTTTATCTTGTTTAGCAAGCATGTCATGGGTGTCGTATCTAATATATACATCTTTAATCTAATTAAGCATGTATCTTTATAAACTACTCTACACATACATTCATCATATGCGCATATATATGGAAAGTGAAATAAATAAACGTGGTTGGTTATGGCTTCGTCCTATGTGATCTTTATCAAGCTAATGACAAAGATCCAGGTCAATCTAAGGTGGAAAATAAATACAGGCTAACTATTACATGTCTTCTTTCTTGTATTGCTTCCTTGGATGGCCTCCATGTGGTATTACCCTTAATCTTCAAATCTTCATGTTTTCATGTACATTAAAAGAATGAAATATGAAAACTAATCCAATGAACTTACAAGAAGAACTCGAGTTACATTAGAGATTTAATAATTACAAGATTAAATGACATGCATGTCGTATTTAAAAAACCAAAACCATTAACCTAAGGTCATAAGACATAACCATCCACCATGCTCAATTAACACAAAAGAACATGTTAAAACACATAATCTGATCTTAACATATCATACCCATCATGATCTAATCACAAAAACCAAATATTGAAAAAATCAGAAAATTCGAAATTAAATCTGATAACATTAAATCGCAGATTACAGGGCCTAAACAATGTCAAATGCCTTATAGATCAGTAGATGATAGTTTTAGCTATCAGTTACGTTCAGACGCTCGATTCCATATGAAATAGCGTATTCGTTCGCCAAAATCGGACACCAGATACAGATTTCAGCAAATCTGCTGCATCAGATTCAGAATCGTATCAAACACGATTCTTATAATAAGAACAAATACAAAACATGTATATATTAGTATATATACAGATTATATAATCATCATATGATTATACAACTCTAATGAATATCATATATTCAAAACATATATATACATATACATATATAAACATAACAACATGTAAAACATACAAAATCGCATACATAACAGTCATGGAATATTGTATACATGTTATCATCATAAAACCAGTAAACACATAAATGAATTAAACACCTTTCACAAGTAGCTCTGATGCCATTGTTGGGTTTCGAGCACATAAACAAAACGGAAACAGTAATTAAAAACATAAAAAATCAGAATTTTCGAAACCCACCGGAGGATCCATGCGAAAAACATATATTTAATTCTTAGATCAGATTGTTTACCTTAAGAAGCTTTACCAATTGGTTGATTAATGGAGATCCAAAGCTTGATCAATCACCACGCATCCCGCTATCGCGATCTACGCTCTATCGGTATCCACACGAATGCTTGAACTCAAGGATTGAATGTGTACTAGCACAAACTCGTTTCTTCTTGCTCTCTCCATCTTCTCCTTTGATGGCTAGGGTTTTAGTAAAAGTCTTGGTTACAAAATCAGCCACACAAGAGATATTATATAGAGAGTAGAAAAATGAATTATAACTCTTAACTAATCGATAGAACATAAATATTAATAATCCAAATGTCTTTAACTAAAACATCATAGTGTTGTCTCTAGGGCACAAACACTAACAGTATCATGGTTGTGACGTATGGAGCTGCTATCCAAAATGTAGTTATGAGAATGAGGGGTTAGACCTTTTATATAGGCATTAGGAGTTTGTGCTTTAGGGTTTGGAAACTTGGTGGACAAGGCTCCAAGTTTTATTGGCCTTCGAAGTTCTAAAAATAGGGATTTTGTTATTCCCTAACAATATAACAACAGAATTACAGAAGGGGGGTTGATTGGAATTCTGGTTTCTTTTTGCTTTTCTGAAAAAATCTTTCTGAAATATACAACTATGTTTGTGAATATGCAAGAGTGGAAATAAGACTTTAAAAGTATTCAACTAACATAAAGTAAATAAACCCAAGTTTAAAAAAATCCTAGTGGATTTTTCATTCCACCAAAGATGTATATATTAAAGAAATCTATGTGCTACAAAATGCACACACCTTCTTACAAGTATTCTATTCAACTTAGAACTTGAGGGTATTAAAGATACAATTTGCTTGTTCTACTTGTTATTCTAGTTAAGTTTTAAGATACTTGCTACATTTGGTTTATATATTCACCAAGTTTATATGTGAAATAAGACAACAATAATATTCCTATCATCTACGTCCAAGCACATGCTTCTTCATTTATCTGTCCAATGTAATCCAAGTTAGATACTACATCTTTGAACGAGCTTGTTTTGCATGGAAATGAAAATGCTTCATTTTCTTCTAACACCTGCAATCAGGCTACCAAATTCCTTTTGTGCACTATCAACTCATGTGACTCTATCAGCTCCTATCAAGACCCTATCAACTGCTATCTTGTTGATTATCCGTTGATGCTTCTTAGATATTATTCGTTAACACTATATTGGTTTCATCCGTTGAAGCTTTCTTGATAGCATCCATTGACAGTTTTAACTTATATCCATTGAAGGCTTGACTTATCCGTTGAAGGCATATTGAGTTATCCATTGAAGTTTGTAGAGTCATCCGTTGAAGCTTTGTAGATTAGCAGTTGAAGTTATTTCCTTAGCAGTTGGTACTCTTTCACTTTAACAAAAATACAAAGCATTTTATATTTACACTTAGCCCACCTATTTTGTATATTTTGCTAGTAGTCAACATGACTTAGAAAACAGTAACACTGCCAAACCCCTTAGCTGTTATACTGTACATAATGTGCTGCGTACTTATTTACATAAGCTACTCCTTCAACGGATATATAACTGTGGTTATCCATTGAAGGATACTTATTGACACTTAATAAATCTACTTAAGGTGTTTGATCAATTATCATCAAGACTACAATATATTCCTAACAATCTCCCCCCAATTTATGTCTAATAAAATTGTAGGCATAAATTCAGGTTGACTTGATGATAACAAAACACCCTATAAAATAATACATTAAAAAGTAGACGAATTTCAAAGTGTTGTATTATAATTGAAATGTACAAAGAAGGTTAAAAGAGTTTACATGCCTTTATCAAGGTGCTCCTCTAGACTGAGAAAATCATTTTCTTTTCCTTGATACCCTTGTTTTCTTTCCCAACTTCTCATTATTCTCCTCTATTTGGAGTTGGAGTTGTCTGTAAAATTCAGCTTTATTTTTTTCATTGATATCTAACATCTCCTCCATTTCCTTGAGAGTTTCATTACTTGAAATTTTAAACTGGTCTGCAAGTCTGAAAAATCTTCTGACATACTTCTTATCTTTAAACTCCATAATTCAGTAGCATTTCATGTGCACTCTATCTCCAATATTTGGGATTGTTAGAACCCTTAGTAGTGCACTTGGATCTCTCCAACTTTGTCTGATTTGTCTTATCTTTTTGAGTATTTCTGATTTGGAAACCTTGGTGAATCAGAAGTCTTTCTTCATTGCAGAAAATACCTTGACTAGGACACTATAGCTTTCATTGAGAATCCTGTAGAGAGGCCATATTATCTCATTACCACCCTTGTATTTGAACACCAATCTCTCTGGAAATCTTAAAGTAACGTCATTTCTCTCTTTTCTTCCAGTTCATCCAGATAGAGGTCCATGTCATAAAATTCTTTGATGTCACAGATGTAGAGTTGATCATCTTTATTGACAGTAGGCTTCTGTGGTCTTGAGATGGCTTTGGTTGGAGGTAGGTTTGGCTTGGTTTTGCTGCTTTTTCTTCTTGAAGTTCTCTTTTTGGTTGGTAGATGTATGTTTAAAAATGGAATTAGTAAACTCTCCCAATCTAGAGGTTCATCCTTTGGCACTATAGGTTCACCATAAAAGTTGACCTCAGGATTGACCTTGATTTCAGCTGTTTCCATAGTGGGCATAGTTGGTTGACTTGTAGGCATAGAATGAGATGGTTCACTTTCCTTTTCTGAAATATTTATTGGCCTCTTTTCTTTCACCTTTACCCTTTTACCTATCTGCCACTCAGACTTCTCTTCTTTTTCTTAATTAGCCAGTTTCTTCTCAGTTGTAGTAGCAAGCTTCTCAACTTTCTTTTGAGCTCCCTTAGTAGCCTGCTTTTTCTTTGGCTTTGATTTATTCTTCAACCTCAAATCTTCTTCATGCTAAGCTTCTACAAACTTAGGATGACCACTCATTATACAAATCAGTTTATCATGCCTGTAAATTTTGTATTAAGGGGGGTTGAATGTAATTCTGGCTTCGTTTTGAAATTTATGAAAAATGGTTCTAACTCAATTCATATCTAACTGTTTGATTTGCAAAGTACGGAATACAGAGTTAAGTTAATCAAATGTAAAGTAATAAAAACTCAAGTCTTTAAAACTTCCTGGTGCATTTGAATGTATCCACTAGAGAGAGAAATATATATCAAGAGAACCCTGTGAAGCTTGAATGGCTCACAGCTGCTTTACAAGTGAACAAACAAACTACAGAGAAATTCTACAGAATATAGCTTACTAATGTTTCTCTGCTAAAAATGTGTTTTCTTGGTTTGTTTTTGTTTTTTAGTTCTACTTGCTACATTTGGTTTATATATCACCAAGTTTACATAAAATAAGGCAAGATAATAAAACAAAACATATCAAGTCTAACTCCATGCTGCTTCACTACTCTATTCCAGCATCTTTGAAAATCTTCATAACTTGCATGGAAATGGTAATGCTTCTTTGTTCTCATTTTCCTGCTAAATATGATACCACATTCCTTTTGCAAACACTCGACGCATGTGATTGTGTTGTCACTGTCAACAGATATTTGAATTGATCATCCGTCGGGTACATGCTTGTTATCCGTCGGGTAGCCTTGTTGATCATCCGGCGGGTAGCTTTGTTAATCATCCATCGGGTAGCCATTTATCACTTGACTCCATTTCATTTGTGCAGAATTACAAGACATCTTATATTTACATTTAATCAACCTATTATGCACATCTACTATTAGTCTACATGATTCATAAGCTACTACAGAATCTTATACAAAGTTGTTTACAAAAATGTGCTACATAACTTATTGTTACATAAGCTACTCACCCGATGGATATCAATTAGTCATCCGTCGGGACTATATTGAATCATCCGTCGGGACTATAATTGATCATCTGTCGGGTGCTACAAAATTCACTAAGTTAAATCTACTAAGGTGTTTTGTTTAGCTTATCATCAAGTACACAACATATTCCTAACAATCTCCCCCAATTTATATCTACTGGAATTGTAGCCATAAATTAAGAGAAACTTGATGATAACAAAACATCCTAAAGATACAGATTGAAAAGAATAGTAGATAAAACTTATAAGTGCTACAAAATGCTGAAAGTTGAACAATACAAAGTACACAAAGAAATTGCTCACAATTGTTATCAAGATGCTCCTCTAGTTTGAGCAGATAGATCTATTTTCTTGATTGCCTGGATTTTTTCCCAAGCCTTCTGTTGTTTTCTTAATTTGATTCTGAAGTTATCTGTGGAATTCAAGTTCATCAGCTTCTGAGAGATTTAGCATTTCCTGCATTTCCAAAAGAGTCTCATTGCTAGAGATACTCAATTGGTCCTCCAATCTGAAGAATCTTCTAACATCTTTGTCATCCATGAATTCCATCAGCCAATAGGGCCTTAGATGCACTATTTTTCCTGTAAAGGGAATAGATAGAGTTTTTGGAAGTGCATCTTTGGCTCTAATACTCCTTAGTTCCTCAATCCTCTTTAGAACTATTCTTCTTGCAGTCACATTGTACCCAAAGTTCTTTTTGAAGGATGAGTAGACTTTAATTAGAACAGATTGGCTTTCTTGGAGAAACCTGTGAAGAGGCCATGTCATCTCTTTCTCTCCCTTGTATCTAAATACAAGTCTTTCAGGAAGATGTTTGTAAGCATCAATTCCTCTTACTTCTTCCAGTTCATCCAAGTAGAGATTCAAGTCTGAAAATTTCTTGATATCACAAATGTACATGAGATACCTCTTGTTGACTGTGGGTTGGGATTTGGTTAAAGCTTTAAATTTGAGAGATACAGGCTTCACTTTCTTGCTACCTCTAGTCTCTGTCTTCTTTTTCTTGAAGATGGGTAAATTTAGCTCAGGAATTGGTAGACTATCCCAGTCTACTGGTTCATCCTTAGGAACAATTGGTTCACCATGAATATTTCTTATTGGATCAACCACTTTGAATTCTTCAAATACCACTGAGGTTTTTGATGTCTGAGTTGTAGTTATAGGCTTTTTGGGAAATTGGTCTTCCAATTCCTCATCATTGAAGTTCACTTTCCTCTTGAAATGGAGTTTGTATCTAAATCTTCTTTTCTGCTGTGATTCTTCTGCATTTTCAGATCCTCAGGTTCAGTAATTATAGTTGATTGTACAGGAGGTTCTGTTTTGGTTTTTACAGCTTGAAGCTTGGCCAAGATAACAGCTTGTTCATTCTTTTGCATTTGCTTCTTAGCATCCAAAGCAGCTTGCTTCTTTTCTATCCTGATTCTTTCTTTCTCTTCCTTCTTAGCTTCCACAAATAGCGGGTGTCCAACCACCACACAAATCTCCTTACCATTTCTGTAAATTTTAGCAATTCTCCTTTTCAATGCTGAATCAATTGGATCCTTGTAGAATGTAATAGACCTACCCAGCAGCTTCTTCTCATCTGGCCTACGTGTTTCGAACACTGTATTCATAGGATTCTTGTCTGAAAACTTAGAGTAGTTCCTTTTGGCATTCATGATGAGATCTTTCTTTGAAGATTTGATGCAGGAAGTTTGACCTCTTTCCAGATAGTTCATACTTATGTCATTCACAGAAATTTTCATGACTTTAGAATGATGATTGAAGACTTTGTCTGGCTTCTGAATTGGCCCAAACTTTTGTTGGATATCTGTATCTATCTTTCTTCATTTTTCTTTTATTTCCTTCTCTAAAGCTGTAACATCAATCATCTCAGAATTTGATTTCAATTCAAGCTTTTCAGCTGCTCTTTGGATTAGATCAATGCTATCCAACTCTGGTGGCTTTTTGAAAGCAATTGTTGGCACAATCACTTTGTTGACTTGTATGTTTAGCACTTTTTGCTCCCCCTCACTTCTTGACCCCTCTTGGATGAATGAGACAATTGAGCTTGATTTCTCCCCCTTAGAAGAGGTTTCTTTCTCCCCCTTTTTGTTATCAGCAAGTTGAGTAGAAGAAGGGGTTTATGCTGCCACTAGCCTTTGAAGAAAGTCTGTTTGTTGTGACTGATGTTGATGTATAGCTGTTAGAGAGGCTTCCATTGCTGTCATTCTTTTCTCCAAGGAATCCATCTTGGTTGCAAAATCAGTATTCTTCCTTAATTATCTTTTAATATCAAGCGTTGTAGCTTCTGGAAGTTTTGTATCTAATCTATTAGCTATATCCTTCTTCACTTGAGTGATCTCTGTTTGAATATAAGTGATATCCTGATTGTCTTGGAGGCCTTGGATTTGCTGTAGTTGGAGAGAAGCAAGATGTGCTTGCAGAAGCTTTTTGGTGCTAGCATTTTTGGATGATTGAAGAGCAGACTGTGTTTGACTGATAAGTTGGATGAGTGTGGTCTTGAAATGATGTCCATCACATTTCTTGGAGAAGGCCCATGATGGCATGCCTGATCTGAAACTAGGGCCTACTTCTCCTCCTATGTCCAATGGCTCTTCTTCACTTTCTTTATCTTCATCACTAAATAAATCTTCTGAACCACCAGTCTCATAGTCAATATCACCAGCTGTAGAGGGCAGAGCTGTGATTGCATCATTTGCTCTTTCCATAGAATGTGTGGTGTGCACCAAATTTAGCATTCTTTCTGCATTGTCATTGCCCTATCCAGCTAGAAGTTGATATGCTGGAACAGGGTGAGTAAATGCCTCAACATCTAGGGAGGTAGAATCTATAACAGCTTGACTTTGCTGAAATAGTCCCTCCCTGTTTGCATCCTGAATATTCATTAACTCACTTGCAATGACATCCACCCTTATATCTCCTGTACCTGCATTTCTTTTATTATATCTCTTTTCTTGTATCAAAGTCTCACCTTGGCTTCCCACCCTCACACCCTCACCTTCACCATCTAAGGTGGGACTCCTCTCAGTCACTTTTTCCAGTCCTGAAGAAATGGACTGCATTTGATCACTCTTTTCCTCTCCTTTTCCCTGGGAGCAACCCAGACTCTCACTCAAATCACTCTTTCCCTCAGTCCTAAGAGTGATTGCACTACTACTAAATCTTCTGCACTTGTAAGAATAGATGAAATTTAAAGTTGTGCAGAGACACCCGACGGATGAGGAATATCCATCGGGTTAGCAGTTTGACTATCCGACAGATGACTGCTGTTAAGCTTATCCGTCGGGATACAATCACTACTCGACGAATGATAAATATCCATCAGAATAGAAGAAATAATTGAGTTTGGAGTGGAGACTATTGTAGACTCTGTGCAGATTGATGAAAATTTTGGCAAAGATGTCTCAACAGTCTCAGAAAGAAATGGCAAGTGAGCCAATAAATCATCTAGAAGATGATGCTCACTTGTTTGAATTTTTGGCTTCTCCAAGAGAGTTAAAGATGGAGAATTTGGAAGTGATGTGTTTATCATGTCAACATCCAATGAGTGTGTGGGAGAGTTTGGTGTATCAGGTGCTTCAATTATTAGAGATTTTTGCTGTGACTCCACATTTATTGGAGCCACATCAACCTGACTTTGAGAAGGTGCGGTGATTGGGTCTTTTGCACCAGTTTGCACAGTGTGTGATCCCTGTGCATCCCCAAGGGTTTTTGATCTTTTCTTTCTGTCATAAGTTTGTGGTGAGCTAGTGTCCCTACCCCTCTTGGCCTGTGCTCCTGGTTAGGAGCTTGTTTCAATGGCAATATCCTTTTAGGAGGATGAAATCAGTAAAGACTTAATATCCTTATTAACAACCATAGTTTGTTGAGAAACTGTGGTATGGCTAGGTTTAGGTACACTCTTCTCACCAGCCTTATCCTTAGGGCTTCTTTGATGTTCACCATGTCCCTCACCTTTCTTACCCTCCTTCACACTCCCCTCTTTAGGTTTAGTGAATTTTATAACTGATTTCTTTTGAAAGAAATCATAGGGGGCTTTCTTAGCTTTGATTTAGGAACTTTTGTTGGTTTGGTAGCTTGGGTAGGCAACTGTTGGGTCATTGACACAGTTGCCATAGCTACACTAGAAGCAAAGAAATTTGTGAGGTTGGAAGAGTGGAGACAAAAGAAATTACCTCACTTACCAGAGGTCCCTCCATTACTGGAAAGTAGTATAAGGGAACCTCCTTGTGATGATTTGCTCTGTTTAAATCTGCAATTATCCTTCTTTCTTGAACCCAACAATTTAACTTGTTGGTTCGGTTCTCAATCATAATATCTTCAATAAGATGGTTAGCAAGCATCATAAAGAATCTAGCATAGTAGACACTTTTACCTCTCTTATTGACCTCTCTTAACTTAAAGCCTAACTCAAACAAAATCAAATCACTGAAATTGAAGTACTTATCAGTAACTAGCATGTAAAGCATGTTAAGCATAGAGATGTTTATAGAGTCAAAGTTACTAATTTTACCAGAAAACACCTTAGTTACTACATCACACAGGTAACTCTATTCTTTCCTAAGACCTAACCTCCTAATTTCACTTAATTTAGAAGTAGTGAGTGCATAGCCCATGAAATTAAGCATATTGACAATGTCAGTGTCTGTTTATGGAGCAGTTACAGTATTATCAGGAATCTTGAAGCATGCTTTAACAATATCACTATTTATGCAAAACTGCTTACCTTTCAGAGTAAATGTGATGGTCTTGTCTGTCGAGTTGTACACTGCAGTTGTCCATATCTCTTCAACAACCTCATAGTAAATGGTGGGTGATTCCAGCATGGCATAGTTGAGTTTGCATTTCTTCACAAATTCCATCATTTTGTGATATTCACCAGACTGTTGAATCTCCTTGTTCACCAAAGCTGAGAAGTTGTTTTTCTCATAGATATAACCGGTTTGAGACATGATTTTCACTATATGTTCCATTGTTAGAGGTTTAGAATTTGCAGAGAGAGAGTTTGCTTTTAAGAAGAAAGAAATTAGAGCAATTGAATCTTGAGAATGATAAAAGAAATGAATAAAAGTGAATTTGCTTTTATACTATCTCAGAAAATAACTGTCAAAAATAATAAATTAAAATTAAGTAACCAATAAAAATTGCCCAAAATAGCCGTTTAAAAATAAATAAACTGTAAAAATTCTGTCACTTATCCGTCATGTCATGTTTACAAGCTATAAGTATATTCGATGGATAATGTTCAGGGAATTAACGACTAGGATTGAGACAATTCGACGGATGGGGATAAATCAGTTATCCGTCGAGTTATAAAATATTTCAGAAAAATAAATGATTTTATTAATAAATTGTATTCCGACGGATGATCAAACTCGATGGATAATGATCATCCGTCGGGATGTAAATTTTGACTTAGCCAAAATTTCATCCAAGATAGAAAAATTAATTAAGTTTTTGGCTGCATTACAACTTGCAAAAATATCTGAAATAATACAAGGATAATTAAGCATACCTAACTCACTTACCAACCTAGAGAAGGTGGATTCATCAAGTGGCTTGGTAAATATATCTGCAAACTGCTTTTCACTTGGAACAAAATGAAGTTCCATAGTACCATTCATTACATGCTCCCTAATGAAGTGGTACTTGATGTCTATGTGCTTTGTTCTTGAATGTTGCACTGGATTTCCAGTGATGGAAATTGCACTTGTGTTATCACAGAAAATGGGAATTCTATCCACTTGTAGACCATAGTCCAACAGTTGGTTTTTCATCCACAAAATATGTGCACAACAACTACCAGCAGCAATATACTCAGCTTCAGCTGTAGAATTAGAAACTGAATTTTGCTTTTTACTGAACCAGGACACAAGCTTGTTCCCTAAAAATTGACAGGTTCTTGTTGTACTTTTTTTGTCTATTTTACAACCTACATAATCTGCATCTGAATAACCACTTAGATCAAAACCAGAATCTCTAGGGTACCAAATGCCAAGTTTTGGTGTTCCCTTGAGATATCTGAAAATTCTCTTAATAGCTACTAAATGAGATTCTCTAGGATCAGCCTGAAATCTAGTACAAAGACAAGTAGCAAACACTATATCTGGCATACTAGCTATTAAGTACAAAAGTGAACCAACCATGCCCCTATAACTTGAAATATCCCAGACTTTTCAGTAGTGTTTAATTCAAGCTTAGTTGTAGTGGCCATGGGAGTTTTTGCAGATGTGCAATCCATTAGATCAAACTTCTTTAAAAGATCATGAATATATTTAGTTTGACTAATAAATATTCCATCACTAACTTTCTTAACTTGTAAACCAAGAAAGTAGGTTAGTTCTCCCATCATGCTCATTTCATACTTATTTTGCATCAATTTGGAAAACTTTTTGCAAAGTTTCTCATCTGTAGAGCCAAATATAATATCATCTACATAAATTTGAACAAGTATACTAGAGCCATTAACATTTCTAAAGAATAAAGTTTTATCAACGGTACTTCTTATGAAGTGATTTTCCAAAAGAAACTTTGATAAAGTATCATACCAGGCTCTAGGTGCTTGCTTCAGTCCATAAAGTGCTTTCAAAAGATAGTAGACATGATTTGGGAAATTTGGGTCTTCAAAACCAAGAGGCTGACTAATATAGACTTCCTCCTCCAAATCTCCATTTAGTGTAACACCCCCAAATTCGGGGTCGGGGATCCGGGTTGTCACGAGTTCCATTTCCCTTAATAACACCCAATCTTAATAAACAATCAACTACTCTGTACTGTGACCCCACAATAAACACACACACCACAAGTTATAGTCTCAGATATGAATATCCAAAAATAACACGAGTCATTTTATTCCACAATTATATGCCATTACACCTTAAAAGGGTTTCTGAATAAATTTACATTTCTTTGCCATTATTACTATTCATGAAGATACATAAGTTTGGTACATCAAGAGTTGAAAGCCTAGCCTATTGGTAGTTCCTACCTCAGCTACAGCGACATCAACGCCTATAGGAAACTGCGGAACGTTTCCTATCCGCTCGCGAATTGAGAGCTTGGTCATGTTCATCTTGTCTATCTGATGTTGTGTGATGAAAGAAGAAAGCAAGGGTGAGCAACAAGCCCACCAAAATAATATGTATAATAATTAACAATATATGAGCACTCTCATAGTACACATGAGAGTCTTGGTCAAGAAGAAATGAACCAAGCTGATATCTTAACGCGACCAAGTCGCAAAATATTCAGTATATATATATACATATATACTTTTCACAATCTTTGAAATCCGCTGACATGTATAATATACACAGAGTTCCCTTTTATAACTGTATAAAATATCGTTGCAAGGTGATCTCATATATCTAACCTTGTCTCAACGTTTTTCCAAAAATCTTTGACATGCACAAGATAATCATTTACTAGATATAAGTTTAAAAGATGAAGTTACAAGATACTCCAATATACTTATATCCGAATACTACTTGAACCACCACCGTTCAATTTATAATCAGTTTCAAAAGTTCATCACCCAGTTGAGACTACAAGATAAGACTTGAATAGATTCAATCCTTGAAATATCATTATAAATAATGAAGTTACGAGATACTTCATTAAGTGACGATATATATATACACCTATATATATACATTTCATACACTCCTTGAAAACCTCTATTATGAAAATTATAAACAGAGTTGCAATATCCAATGAATTTGGAAATGAGAAAACCTTGGCATAACCTGATATCTTGCTGATCAGGCAAAGATACCAATAAGTAACCTATTCTACTAGTAGATGGACGAATTCCCCACCGGTCATCACCCTGGCCACAATAGGACCTTATGCTGGACTGCCACTCAGCCACTTACGCATTTGATGGACTCCCACTAAGCCACTTACACTTTCATGGACGCCCACTGAGCCTATGTTGCTTATGCCGACTCAATAGATGGACTTACTTCCCGAACGTTGGGCAAGTAATCAATTCATTTATCAAAACAGCAACCTCGTTGCGAATGTAAAATACACCACTGAGCCGGATCCCTCAAGTTTTGAGCGAGTATTTAAATCCCATTCGAAAGGAAGATCTTAACTATAAAAATGAGTTTTGGGATCCGCTATAACTTTTAAAATCATTTTGAAGACTCGAAAACATTTTTAAGAATGTTTGGAGTAATGCTGATTTAATGAAATAAATCAGTCCCGATATATTAGAAAATATCTGAATATTATTATTTAAATAAGATTCCCATAAAGAATAATCTTTATAAATATAATTGAAGTAGAAGTTGTAAAACTTATACTTGAAATGAATATTAAATAACCAAAGATATACTTATACGAAAGTAATATCTTTATTTGAGTAATCAAAAGTGAGTTTGATTATCGACACATTATTCTTTAATAAAATAAAGAATATTAATTAGTAAATAATCGGAGTCATAAGTCCTCGAATGAATATTCAAAATAATATTCATTAATAAAATAAACGGAGTCATAAGCCTTCGAATGAATATTCAAAATAATATTCATTAAATAAAATAAACCGAGTCATAAGTCCTCGAATGAATATTCAAAGTAATATTCATTAAATAAATAAGCGGAGTCATAAGTCCTCGAATGAATATTCAGAATAATATTCATTAAATAAATAAGCGGAGTCATAAGTCCTCGAATGAATATTCAGAATAATATTCATTAAATAAATAAAGCTATCGAATAAACCTTATTCGATTAATAGTTTTGAACTATATCAATATATATATATATATATATACTCGGGAACATCGACTCCCGGTTTTAGAAAATGTTCACCTTTGGGTCCCCTATCCTAAGGGTATACACAACTACTGCTTATCCCTAGCACATGTATTATGCAACTTATAAGCATTGAAATCAACAGATAGATAACCAGATTACGAAACAGACATGCATATATATACCATATCAGCATGCTTCAATATATCGCAAAATTTGCTAATTAACCAACATGCATCTATCACAAGATAATGCATATACATATATATATATCACAACAACAGTATAACGGGTAGAAAACTTGCCTGAGTGCTCCCGGATAGACTTAAGCTTAGAGTGGGTCCGATAACCTATGAACAACAACATAAGTTGGAATTAAACCCCGGTCGCTTAAGAAACTAGACTTTAACCAATTGAACCCTAACGTTCGCTTATGGTCACTCCTACGCTTAATGAATCACCTAAGTCGTTCGAGTACCCTCGGATCCACCATTTTTAATAAATTAACCATTAAGAGTTTTAAGGCGATTCTTTCGCGAGTACCTTACCAACTGCCTAATCCACTTAACGTAATTGTTCCATATCCCAATTAGTCATTTAAGGTCCTTAACCAAGGTTTCAAAGTAAGGCGAGGGGAAATGGTTCGTTCGTGAAACGCCGTTACTTAAAACGGTCGTTTCTCCTAAACCGTATATCGGATTCAAACGAACCACATATCAAAACGAAGCTCGTAACATGAACTATCTAATCATGGCAATGGCCAAAACCTAACAGTGAGTTCTCGGGTCCTGATGTTAAGAACAAAAACAGTCTAAAGTAAATCGGACATTACGACGGCTATGTTTACGCGATTACCAATTTTTATTCTACTCCAAACCAACCACCAATCAACCACAATTCATTCATACAACCAAAATCCATCCATATCATACTACAACAGCCCCAACACCTCAAGTTCTCCAATTTATATTATTCTCAAACATGAATTAAAACTATACTTAAGTTCATTAATCAATAATCCAAGAATTACAACTCCAACTCATTACAAAACCAACCACACTCTAAGTCTACAAGAATCATGCTTCTCATGAACCATAACAACAAAACTAAACCTAATACTCAAAGTAAAGTTAGGGTTTGGAGGGGTTATACCTTCCTTGGAGAGTGGAGAATCAAGTAATTAGCTTGGAATCACCCTTAAAAGTCCTTATCCAAGCTTAATCTAACAAAAAACTCAAGAACAAAATTTTAAGTTCTTGAAAAACACTATTCACCCTCTTCTTCCTTGATTTTTAGGAAGAGATTGTGAAGGAAATTGAAGCTTAAACTTATAGGATATCTATATCTATACACAAGGAACCTTAGATAATTACCTTTCTAATTAACAAAGCTTGGATCTAGGATTTTGAATTTTTCATTCTTGAAATAAAGAGAAGGCCGAGAGCTTCCTTTGAAGAAATGAAGTCAACTTTGTGTTTTTGGTGAAATGAATGGTTGGTTGGTTGTTTTTGGTTTTTGTTTTGATTTATTACTTTTTACCATGGTAACTTTTGTGTGGCTCTTAATCAACCAACAACACACCTTTTTTTGTCATGCTTATGTCACCTTGTTATGTCATCCTCCCACACTTGTCCTCCTCTTATTGGTTTGATGACATCATCCTCACTAACCTTTTTGATTAGCTTCTAATTACTTGGCTAATGACCGCTGATCTGTTATACGGTTCGCTTAACTTTCGTTTTCGTTTATCGTTTGAGGGATCATACCCGGGATCTTATTACTTGGGTTTCCTTAACCTTTCTCAATACATTATATTCCCTTTTTTTATCCTCTCTTATAATCCTTTAATTTAAATCCTTTTTATCCTGTTGCCTTATACTCAATTCTTTCGGTATCTGGTGGATTTTTGGGAAAAATCAAAGTGTTCGAATTTGGATTCTGACGATCTTTACATACACTTATATCCCATATAAAGTACTAATAAGATCTCCGAATAACAATAGAAGAACCCCTACATAGTGTGGCATGGAAAGTTTTCTTATTCAGCATAATTAGCAAAACACTATTCATAAGGGTTTCAAAAATTCCAAAAATTGGGGTTATTACATTTAGAAAAGCACTCTTGACATCCATATGATAGACCTTAAAATTGGCATGAGCTGCATAGGCTAAGAAAATTCTGATGGCTTCAAGTCTTGCAATAGGAGCAAAAGTTTCATCAAAATCTATTCCTTCTTTTTGACAATAGCCCTTAACAACCAATCTAGCTTTGTTCCTAACTACAATGCCATTTTCATCCATCTTGTTTCTGAATACCCATTTGGTGTCAATTGAATTCTTTTCTTTAGGCTTGGGTACCAGCTTCCATACCTTGTTCCTTTCAAATTGGTTTAGCTCCTCCTGCATAGCTAAAATCCAATCAGGATCCAACAAAGCTTCTTCTACCTTCTTTGGTTCTTCCTTAGATATGAAGCTGCTATATAGACATTCTTCATGAGTTGCTCTCCTTGTTTGAACTCTAGAGGACACATCACCAATGATGAGCTCAAAGGGGTGATCTTTTGTCCATTTTCTTTGTTAAGGTAGATTAGCTCTAGATGAAGAGGCCTCATTGTTGTCATGATGTGTAACTGAGTTTTGATTATTAGAAACTCCCGCTGAGTTTATGGATCTTTGATTTGAGAAAGGGGAACTTTCTATAAGTGATTTATTCTGACTTTCAGCTTCTTTTGATGACCCGACGGATGGTGCATTTTGAGTTCCGACGGATGAAACGGATTGTCTCCCTACGGATAAAGCAGATTGTCTGCCGACAGATGAAGCATTTTGCAACTCGACAGATGTTAAATTTTGTGCTTCATTAGTAATAGATTTTTCTGCAATATCATTTGTCATTGTTTCCTGATCACTTCCATCATCACTATCATCACTAACCATCTCTACATTATCAAATTTGAGGCTCTCCTGGTAATCTCCATCTTGCAGTCCTTCAATCTTCTTATCATCAAACACAACATGTATTGATTCCATAACAATGTTGGTTCTTATATTTTAGACTTTATATGCTTTACTAACAGCATATCCAACAAAAATTCCTTCATCTGCTTTAGCATCAAACTTTCCATTTTGATCAGTATGATTTCTCAAGATATACATTTGCAGCCAAAGACATGAAGAAAATTTAGAGTTGGCTTCTTGTTCTTGAACAATTGGTAGGGTGTCATACACTTTGCTTGATTAACCAAAGAAATATTCTGAGTGTAGCATGCAGTATTTACAGCTTCAGTCCAGAAGTATGTTGGTAACTTTGATTCTTCAAGCATTGTCCTTGTAGCTTCAATAAGTGATATGTTCTTTCTTTCCACTAATCCATTTTGATGTGGAGTTCTTGCTGCTGAAAACTCATGCATAATCCCATTCTCTTCATAGAATGCTCTCATAACAGAATTCTTGAACTCAGTTCCATTGTCACTCCTGATTCTTCTAACTTTGAAATCAGGATGATTGTTGACTTGCCTTATGTGATTGATGATGATTTCACTAGCCTCATCTTTAGACTTTAGGAAATATGTCCAAGAGAACTTTGAGAGATCATCTGTAATTACTAGGAAAAATCTTTTCCTTGAGATGGACAACACATTGACTGGTCCAAACAAATCCATGTGTAGCAATATCAGAGGTTCTTCAATTATTGAATCAAGCTTCTTCCTGAATGATGCTTTAATATGCTTTCCTTTCTGGAAAGCATCATACAGTCCATCCTTAGAAAACTCACTTGAGGAATACCTCTAACCAGTTCTTTCTTGACAAGCTCATTCATGGTCTTGAAATTTAGATGGGATAGCTTCTTGTGCCACAACCAACTTTTATCTTGACTTGCTTTACTGAGAAGACAAGTGATAGATTTTGCATTTGATGAGTTGAAGTCAGCTAGGTACACATTTCCTTTTCTCACTCCAGTGAGAACCACTTTGTTGCTCCTTTTGTTTGTCACAACACAAGCTTCTGAATTGAAGGTTACTGTAATGCCTTTATCACAAAGTTGGCGGATACTCAACAAATTGTGCTTGAGACCATCCACTAAGGCAACCTCCTCAATGATGATATTGTCTTTTGAAATCAAGCCATATCCCACAGTATAACCCTTTCTGTCATCTCCAAAAGTAATACTTGGGCCAGCTCTCTCCTTGAACTCTGTGAGCAGGGTAAAATCTCCAGTCATGTGTCTTGAATAGCCACTATCCAAGTACCACAGATTCTTTCTATTTCCCTGCACACATCAAAACCAAATCAAGTTAATTTTGGTACCCAAGTTTCCTTGGGTCCTGCCTTGTTAGATTTCTTCTTTTGTTTCTTAGGTTTGATATCATTTGACTTGGGGATATCAGATTCATCCTTAGTCATCTGAGTTGGACCTTTGAAACTAGTCATTAAAATAGAATTATCATGCACATTTTGATTAACAGGAAAAGGCATGTTGTTTGCAAACATGTTATTCCAGTAGGGCATGCTAAATGGCATCTGAGGCATACTAAATGCAGCATAATAAGGATTACGTGCAAATGGCATATTAGCAAATTGTGCATTCATATTATGTGCAGACATAGCATTCATAGGCATGGAAGGCATGGCATTTATGTTGAGAAAAGAAGATGGTACAGATATAATTGGAAGTGATATTTGGATGTTTATATGTGATATTGTTTTGAGTATTTTAATTTTTATATGTCCAGAATAAAATATAGATAATTGTGATATTTTCCTGGTAATTTTTGGGCTGTTATATGAATTTATAGTCATTTATGGATTCATGAATTATTTTCTGAGTAATTATAAAACTATTTTATAAAGCCGGAAATCATTCAACTTCAACTATTTTTGCGTTTTTACAACCCGAAACTCTTCCGAAAACTCCTTCCTAACCTAATCTAATAATTCCGGACATTTTCCGTGTTTTAACTTTTTCGATCCGGATTACGGTTTGACCCGTACGAGTCCCGGTGTAAAATTTTCGATACGATAAACGTTTTGATGAATCAACAAAACCCGTATTCTCGAAAGGTGGGATATTATTACATTATTTTCGTATAAAGTATTTTATAAGAAGCCCAGTTTTGATAATTATCCAAAGCTGATATTAAATTGTATCATTTTTATAGTTACTTAGCGGCTAAGTAATCTATTTTCGGATCCGATATGATCCAATAGGATATTTGTTATGTGTTTAAGATGCATTTATATGAATCGATCCGTAATTGGACACATGTTTATTTGCGTCTTTATCGAGGTACTCGATTTATCTCGTTTTATGTGCATTTGAATGTATTTTATGTGTTTTCGAATGTTAATTTAGGAATCGTTTATGTTTTTCGAAAATCAACGGACCGGGACCCCACCAGGACGTCAAACCCTACAAAATCTGTGTTTTTATTTTTATAAAATTAGACGTATTTCAAATACCCAGTATTTCTGCATTTTTGGAATTATTCGCAAATTTTGGAGAATTTTGATACGAACTTTATATTTTATCATTTTTTAAAATTATTCCCCGTAATTATTATTTTAGGGCTTAATTATTGTAATTTTTTGAATAAAATACCCTTAAGTGATTTTAGGGGTATTCATTTTCCAAAAATATAAATAGGGTAATTATCTTGATTATTTCATTTATTTTATTAAAAATAAAGTTAGAAAATAAAGAATTTGGGGGTGAAATTCATTCAAGAACAAAGAAACAATGATATTGGGAGATTCAAGGATCCTCTGTTGATGCTCTACATACCAAAATCATCCTCTTGAAGAGCCCGTTCTTTTGATACCACTTTCATCAATCGAGGTTAAATATTTTGAAAAATCAATTTTTATGTTCTTGAGCTTGATTTTGTTTTGGATTATGGAAGGGTTGTTTGATGATTCTGATATTACAGATAGCTTTAGATGATGATTTCCAGTCGAATTGATTATAAATTTGTGTTGTTTGATTCCCGAAATGATATAGTCGAGTTTTATATTTTTGATTTTTTTAGTTCGAATTTTCAGTTTAATCTTGAGTTTTTGATTGTCCTTGATGCCATGAACATATTGTAGGTGATGTTAGCTTTATTTTTGAACCAGAATCGCATTATTTGGTTCAGGAACGAGGGGAATCTGATTTTCGCCGGAAAATTTAAGGTTTCACCGGTTTTAATGGTGATTGGTCGGAGTTATTAATTCTGGCGGTGGTTGTTGGTGGTGATGTGGGTTCCGAGTTGTCGAGGTCGATTGGAACGGACTTGGCTTTCGAAAATGGAGTCGGGGTTGTGTCTTGGGGGCTGTTTCGACTTGTCGGAATCCGGCGAAGTCGCCGGTTTCTGGGTTAATCCCAGATTCCGGTCGACATCGACCCGGATCCGACAGGGTTCATGACAACCCGTTTTGACAACCAGGCCGACCCGATTTTAATCCACCAGCCCCGTTTCTCTTTTTATAAAAATTGTTTCTATTTTTTTTTCTTTTTAATATTTATTCAAAATTCATTTCTAAATTCCAAACATCATTTATTAATTATTTTAAATTCTAAAAAAATCATTTATTTAATTATTTTTAAATTTCAAAAAAAAAATTATTTCTTTTATTATTTTCAAAAATCCATATTTGTTTAATTATTTATAATTTATTTTAATTGATTATTTATAGATTCAATTAATTGATTAATTCATTTAATCAATTAATTTTATTTATAAATAGTTAAATAAAATATATTTATTTATAATTAATTCAAATAATTTCTAAAAATTGTTTTAAGCTTTTAAAAATTATATTTTGATATTAAAAAATCAACTAATATTATAATTAATTGATTTATTCTCATTTAATTCTTATTTTATTCGTAATAAATAAACCGTTCGTCCGTTTAATACGAAACGAACGAGTTTAGACTCAGAAAAATATTTCGCTTCTATTAAAAATACTTTCGAGACCCAAATCCTTTTGTTTCGAAAGGTCGCTTATTTTACGAATCATTCTGAGTCGATTTTTGAGCGATAAATCATATTTTTGACCCGACCTCAGTTTTAGACGAACCGAGTCATATGTGATATGAATTATGTGATACATGAGTTATGTGTTTACGTGACGTGTGAATGACGTGCATACATGACTCAAGAGTCTTGTATTTGACTGTCTTCTTTATGTGCGGGTTATCGTATGGGTGTAAAAGGGTTTTGATGCGCAGTTCGTCGAGTTATTATCGTTTAGACGATTAAAGCTATATCTTTTAATTATAGATACGGATCATTCGAGTTGATCAGGGCCAGATGGAATGGATGAGGACTAAAGTTGAGTAGTGAAGAATATCAGGCTTGTAACAACTACATGAGCAGCAGATCAGAGATTTAGCGAAGTAAAAGACGGTGATGCCTTGAGATGCCAGACTGAGATAAATGCGTCTATACAAGTGTGACTAACTGCTAAAACCAAAGGCAAGTATCCCTATCATCACTTATTGTTCAAGTGATATTTATTTTAAATATTCTTATGCAAGTATTGCCTTCCCTATTCTCAGTTCGGTATAGATAAATGTTTTATATATCGCTGAAATAAATGATTCTGTTTATGCCAGCACTCTTTTGCTATTCTATGTTCAGAATAGCTAAGTGATTTTACTTATCAAATTACTGGATTTATAAATGTTTTGGATTTTGAGAAAAGTGATTTGGTTGCGAATATTCCTACCCAAGTACCCAAGTAAATGGGGGAATAAAATTATTTTGGGTGTCAATTATTATGACCCCTTTTCAATAAAAGGTTTTAAGATTGGATCATAATTGCGTAAGTGACCGGGACGGATGGTCCAGCGGAGGGCTATTTCTAAGTGTCATATGAAATATTATGACACAATTTTTGCCACAGACAGGTATATTGCCTTTTTGTTTGAGTACTCATGTTTTGGGGACATGTTTCTACGAATCATGATCTTGTGCTATTACACGGGCTGATCAGCATGTGATAGTACATCTGTCAGAGAAAGATCCCAATCTAAATTATTATATTGTTTTTGATATTCATAGAATAAATGATTTATCATCTGTTACTATTTTGGACTAATGGTGAAATGCAGTTTTGATTCAGTTTTTGATTTATGCTGATACTTACGTTGTTGTTAAATATCAAAGGTGGTATTAGTATAGATGATTGATGTTGACTTCTGAGCATCAAAGTTCGTATTGATATCTAATTTGATATGAAACAAAATAAGTATTAATATCAAGAGTTCAGTTTTGAATAAAGTTTATGATTCAATCCATAATCATTGCTTCTTGTTATTGTTGTTACGACATTTCCGTAAAAACTATGTTACGAGTTTTATTCTCGTCAAGATTTAAAGTATTGCTGAAGCATTTCGCTCGAAAATATCAAAAAGAGTTTTGAATACAGTGAGAAATAATTATCCGCTTCTTTAATAAATTTTCGGTTTCATCAATTATGATTTTAAAATGTTCTGCGCTATTGCAGAAGTCAGTTTTATATCAAAATGACCCTATATTTACTATAATGATCTTGCTGAGCATTTCTTCCACTCATACTTTGCCTGTTTTTAAATTTAACCTCCAGTGAGGATTAACTCGCGCTGTTTAGCCGCGTAATTCGAGGAAGCAAAGAAGAAGCTTTTGGAAGGTGATTGGTGCAGGGTTTGCAGGCTAGTGTAGGTTATATTGTGTAAAGTTGTTTATATTATATTATATTATAATTATGTTATTTTATAGTTGGGCCTAGTATACTTCTTTTCAAAGTTATACTAGCGGGTTAGTATTGAATTGGAACTGTTGAAAAGAGTTTTAAAAGAAAGTGAAAAATTTATTTCTGGAATTTGGATATCTTATTTCTAGAACTGTAATCTTGAAAGATCTTGGATTAGTTGGGGTCATTTATGTTAAATATCTTCCGCTGGCATTTATTTATTGATTTAACAGGTTAATTTGGATTGAGGTTTTATAGTGACAACCAAATCCCCTGACCCCGGATTTGGGGGCGTTACACTGCCAGGTGTGTAAAGTCTGTTCTGCTTCAATCATAACAGTTGTCAAAAAGAGAGTATATATATGGGAGTTAAAAGATTTTATAATCTTTTACCTGCTTTTCTTTCTCTAATCTCTCTTATTCTCTCTCTCACTAATATTCTCTGAAGCTATTTTCTTACAGGACTTTTATCAAACACTTTGTGTACTCTATTTTCTCACTTATTTTTCACAGAAATGGCACCAAAAGACATCGTTTTCAATGGAGCTAAGTTTGTTCCTAACAACTACTTGGCTATACTCAGCAAGGATGAAGCCGCATCAGAACTTCACTTCATCCAAGACTTTTTGTCTCGAAGTGAAATAGGCTATGCACTGACCCAACCAGAAGCAATCTCTCGAACTCAAGTGCTGGAATTCTGGAGGAGTGGTGTGTATGATGATGGTGGTGCACATGGGTCCCCTAGTATTATCTTCACAATAGGGGATGATGAACATGTGGTGACTGTGGCTACAGTTCGCCAAGCACTACAATTGCCAGAAAACTACACTTATTCAACAGTTGAGGAGCCAACTCTTCCACAGAAAAGTTTGTCAAAGCTTGGGCAGTTGAAGAGACCCTACATCAGGAGGGAATGGAGTTTCTTCTTTGACTGCATTACCAGAACTTTTGCAAACAAATGTTCAAACTTTGATGCAATTCCTATCCTAAGTCAGCAAATTGGGTATGCTCTGATTACTCAATCTCATTTAGATTATGCTACTGCTGTACTAGGATTCATAGGGGATAGGGTGACAGAAGACAGAAATCCTGTATATTTTGCTAGATTCTGTCAACTTATTTATAACTTTTGTAACTCTGATGCACCTCAACTAGCAAGTGAGTTGATTTCACCATTTAAACTTGCTAAGAGAGCATTTACTGACTTATTATCTACTAATTAAAAGAAAATTGTTCTAAGACCCCTCCAAATTCCACAATCATTCAAATAGTTTTTAGTAAACTCTGACCCAGCCATATACATTGCTCAATATCCTGATGTACAACCAACCCAACCTCCATCAGCACCTGCAACCACTACACAACCAACCACCTCTCAACCTCAACCTACTCAACCTACCATCAGAACATACTTCCAACCAGCTCAATCCTCACAACAACAACCATCAGCACCTACCATCAGGCCTTCATCTTCCAGGCCTAAGAGGGCAAAGTCTGTTCCTCAACCTTCACCAAAGAGAAGGAAGATGATTCTAAGGGATGAGTCAGATGATGAAGAAGCACAGGTTCATGCATTAGAACTTGTGACTGAAGAAGCTGAAGAGTCAACCCATCAGAATTTAGATGAAGCTGCAGGTTCAGGTAATTTGAAGAGGAAAACAGTAAGTTCTGATGCAGATCAAACAACTCCTTCACTATCAAGGAGATTAAAGAAAATGAGGGCAGGAAGGCACATGGCTAAGCCTCCATCTGAGGATACTACTGAAGCTGAGGAAGGAGATCAGGAATCTCTGATCTCAAAGCCAATTGTGATTAAATCTTTGCCACCTCCAGCTCAAGCCAAAGATACTGCTAATGATACAGTGATCACTCCTACTATAACGACTCGTGTATTTTGGAATTATTTAAATATGTAATTAATGAATGTATTAATTAAATAAAATATGTGTCTTGGTTTTGGCAACAATGTGTTGATATATACTATTTGTCTGTGATTTACTGGTGTAAAGGATTGGAATGTGTAGTTAAACATTTAGTTATATTGTTTTGTTATATTTTTAAAGGTGATTTTAGTACAGTTTTAAATCCGTAAATATTTGGACTGACTATAAAATTAGTTTTATGGTTCTATAATTACAATAGTTATTTTTGGGGTTTTATAAAATTTAGAAATCAATATTTTTATTAATTATTTATCTTTAAATGATTTTCTGATTGTGTTTATTTGTAAAATCCATATTTAATTCCAGAATTATTCAAAAATAAAAAAATTCATATTTTACTAAGTTTATAATATTCTGAGAATTTTGAATTTATTTTGGAAATTTTCGGGATTAATTTCACCCGCCCGTTGTTTCGTTTAATTGATAAAAGCGGGTATAAATTGTGTTTCAGAAATTATTTTAAAATTACAAATTTTATGTTTTTATAAACTCTGGGATATTTGTAACATTTCAAGACTATTTTCGTGATTTTATGAATTTGTTTAAAGTGCAGCTCGGTTCGCTAATTTTTGATTGCGTGTATGTCGCGCGTTTCAGAAATGTTTTAAAAAAATTATGAGGATTTTTATTTTTATTAACTTTTAATTATTTGGGGAATTTTAAAAGAATTTCCGGAATTTTTTGGTGTATTTTTTATTGCACCTCGATTCGTTAATTGAGGAAAACGAGTCAGAAATTCAGTCTCAAGATTACCAGAACACGTGTTTGATTTATACTGAATTGTAATACACGTGGTAGTGATTAAAAATTTTTGTTAATAAAAATAAAAACGTGGTATCACCGCCTTCTCTCCCTGCTCAGTCTCGCAGGTCTCTCTCTCTTCCATCTCGATTATCTCTCTCCTCACTCCTCTCTCGATCTCATCTCTCTCATTCTACAAATTCACTCATTTCTATTCTTTTCCCCTCTCCTCCCTTCTTCGTGCTTCTCTCAGATTCAGGTGAGCTTCGGCCGCCTCTTTTCTTTTTCTTCCGGCCGCCGTTGTTTCGGTTGTGGCTTCGATGTACTCCTGCGTTGCTGTATACGTACATCCCTGTGTGTATCATGTGCGTTATTGTGTGTGTTGCGTATGTGTTATTGTGCATGCTGTGTGGGTGAGAGTTATGTATGTGCGATTGTGATGTGAGTGGTGGCGCGTATGCGTGTGGCTGCTGCAGTGTTGTTTCAGTTGGTTGTTCGTCGTGTTATTGTCTTAGTTATTCATTTATTAACTGGGACCTTTTATATATTTTTATGCAGGAAATTGATTGAATATATTCGTGATATAATAAAAATGATTTCTGTGCGGGAAATTATAAAAGCTAATCAGTGAAATTCGCGTTGGAGACCCGAAGCAACGGGTACTCGCGAATTTTACCGCCGTCGGCGATGAGCCTCGGCGAGCCGACGATGGACGGTGATGAATTTATTCTGAGTCCTAATTTTTATAAAATAAATAAAATGACTCATGTAATTAGTTTCATATAGAAATAGTTGTGGAATTGTGAAAATTAGAATGTAGTTGGTTTGGATCTTGTTGTGATTAATTTGACGTCGATGATGTGTCGACGGGTAGTCCGATAAACAAAGGGAACGCTGTCCAATTTCCGGGAAATCGAACTACGGAAATACGGGAGCGTATCCAAGGATTATCGGGACGTCGAGCGAGTATAAGTAAATACATATACGTATGTTTTATGCAAAACCTGATTGTATGTGGTAGTGAAACGTTTTTCCAAAACCAATAACCCTAATTTCATACAATGGCGAGTAAACGTATTTTCTGAAAAGGAACACCGAATTGATTTTGAGGACGTGAACCCTAACTGATGCCTGTATTGCAATAATATATGTGTTAAGAGTTGGGTTTACATATCATTGGGTAGAATTGGTATCGAGGATATGTCAAGCATACCTAGACGTCTAACATAGGGTGTTTCGACCCTGTAGGTTATATTCGGGAACCTGAAAGTGCACGATGGACTAGAGATGACCTAGTAGTCAGTCGATGAGCTCAATAGAGTTTCAACGGAAAAGCTTGAGTATCAAAGTCGAATCCAATGGGATCTAGTGATTGGATGTTAAAGCCTGAGCGACAGAGTCGGCTCAGAATTAATCAGTAATAGTTGTAAAACCCTGTAAGGCAAGTACTTCTAAACTTTTCTTCAAGATATATTGCAAATATTTTTGAACTGTTTCATAACATGTCGCTAATATTCAAAATAACTCATGTTTTAATATTGCAAGTGCTTTAAACTATTTAATCTTGAACCCTGATTTTCTTGATCTTGAGCCATAAGTCTTATTCTTTGTAAACCATCCTTTGTTGATTTTCAATTACCAAACCTCCCAAATATGATACTACTCCCCAAATGTATAACTACCAAACACCAAACACTGGAACAAAATTGTTTGAAAACACAGAAACTTTTATACTCCAACCTTTCTTTATAACATTAAAGAACTATACCTTGAAAAATCATTATTTGTCTAATACCTGATCCTTTACGGACTGAAAACCGTTTCTTATACATACCCTGATATACCCTTGTGATATCCATGAGTTTCCTTACGTTTTATTCAAGTGTTTAATCATCATTGATTATGATCTTGTTGTATCGAATTATATTGTTTATCATATTGAACTGCTTTAGAATTAGATAGTTTTTTTTATGTATGGACCAGATTCATGGTCATACCATATCAGTGGTCAAGTTAGGCCAATATGTGCCTTGGATCCAATAGTTAGAGCAGTGTTGTGTGCTTTGCTCGGGGGTTAGTGCGTGACTGATCAGCAGCCTAACCTTGGTTTTAAAAACTTAAAATGAATATCCAGTTCTAATGATTATTTAGAAATAAACTTGATTCCTCTGAATCATCTCGTTTGATCATTGATTAACCTCATTTATTGTCATTGTGACTTGCTGAGCCAGTTAGCTCACTCTTGCGAATCTTTTTATGTATTCTACAGTTAAGAAGGATACGGTTGATAGCGAGGTTTCCCAGTTCAATGTACGAGCTAGGATTTCAGATTGAGTTGGATCGAGCTAGCAGGAGCTTATGGCGGTAGTGAGATAGTAAGATTGTAAGAATAATTTTATTATCAGTTGTAAGTTAAATTAGTTGGGATTTGGTACGTTGTAATAAAAGTTAAGGTTGTGGCTTGTTTTCATACTTTAACATGTTGCGATCCGTGGTTATGTAAAGCAGGGTCATTGCAAATAATATATTTATACAGGTTTATATATTGTGTATGTGTTGTGGACCCCAAACTTTTGACCCGGGTTTGGAGGGCGCCACAGGTTGGTATCAGAGCTACAGGTTATAAGTCACTGAAACAAGCCTAGATTGTCGGGATTGGGTAGAGGGTTAGGATTAGGAATAGGAAATAGAATGATAAGACATCGTGAGGTTGAGTGCGACTGAATAGTAGGTTTTCGGTACGATTCGTGTTGCGATTCGAAATTCATAGCTCGCGATGGGATTTCTTGACAACGACAATGGCAGATCCTGATTTCCCTGTACCATCCGATCGTTTGGAGCTTTCCGTTCAAGGACCGTCATCTTCTCTCGGATTTGATTTGCACCTTGTTCCTCCATCAGTACTAACAGTACTACTTTCTGTTATGACAGTCGCATCTCTTCAAGCTATTCTACGCTATTCTAACACCTCTTTATACAAGACTACCTATTTAAGGACCTCCATCTGTTTATTTTTGTTTTACTGGACATTCGGCTGTGAGTGTATCTCTTTACTTTACCCTACATCATGTTCTATACCCGCGGTTTAAAACTTGTCCTATAAAGCAAAAGTACCTACGAGGATGGATTCGGGAGTTACAGTAATTGGTGAGTACATGAGATATTAATAAAGGTGATAAGAAGTTTAGAAAGAAGATTCTAGTGTTCCGAAGGATAGCTTTTACCAGATTAAAAGAAGTCATTAGTGACCAGGCCACCCGTGATTAGTTGTGGGATGGATTAGATGAATTATGAAAAAGTTAGAGAGAAGAGTATAAATCTGGAATATTTATAGAATTAAATGATGGTGCTATGATAAATACGATATGTAAAGTAGTGATGTGATGTGATTTGAGCAAATTTTGGTCTATGGAATAGACTCTTTGACTATTGGATAGTCTGTTCCACTTAGCGATTGCAAAGTTGATAATGGAAGTATTATGAATATGGGAGCTTTGATGTGAAGCTACGAATAAGCTAACATGCAACGACAACTGAAGTTTCCGTCGATTAAGGATGGAAAATGGACCCAATAAAGGAGAAAAGGTAGATTGAGGTGAATGGACCTTTATGTGATTATTTCTTTAATTTGGTACCTTGTTATAGGTCGGAAGGACAAAAACCAACTCATATAGTAAGGACAACCAGAATTGTGATTTTCAAAATTTTTAACAAGTTTTCGAAAAAGATTTTTTTTACAAAATTTCTAAAAGCCTTTTTGAATAAAACAAGTTTTAAACCTTGGTTGTCAAGTTACTACTTGAGTTTCTTGTTTGTTAAAAGACCCGAATTGCCTGGAAGGATACTTATTTCAGACTTAGTATTGTTAATTTAGAGAACCAAGTAACCCATGATTATGAAGAAGCTGATTATTCTTAACGGTAAGGTGCGAATATGGTTTGACAAGAGTAATAACAGAATCTACATATGGAATAATCATTCATCTAGTTGCAGAGACCATTAAAGTTTAAAGAATTCATTGATTAACAGAAGCCTGGGTTGACCGGAGAAGATTGGGAAGATTTACAGACTTTTCTAAAAAAGAAGAATATTATTAATAAAAGGATCGTTATGTTGAATGATTCGTGGTTATTCTAAATTGAAAAGAGGCAACTCGAGGTTATCTGGTAAGGACGCCATTATGATTAAATTGTTAAAGTATTATACGTGTAGGTGCGATGTTAAAGACGCAAGACATGACAAGTAAGAATTTACCATAATACTTAATTTGCGAAGGCATTTCAACGTACTTTCTAAAGTTGTTATATGGAACAATGGGAATATGATTGAACAAGCTCGAAAAATGAATACAAGTGAAATGTTGATGGTGACCAATGGTTTCGTTCTTGTCTTCAATAGTACATCGTATATTCCTTTTTAATTCCTAAAAATATATGAACTTCTTTTCTTAATAAACTCCTTAGGGTGATATCAAAAAGGAGGGTATTGCATTCCTTTCAAATTTAATTGTTTTCCTCAAGTTTTGCTTTCTGATTGGGACAAACAGTGTTATGGTAAGACACTTTGTCAGAATGATGAAGAGTCGGGTGGGACACCACCTAATCATGTGTTGTATGCCATATGGTATGAAAGACTGGCCATCTTAAGTACCAATATGGTTGTCTCATTCATATCCAAACCCTTGTTTCTTCTTTCTTTTCAGCTCTGATTTTTGTTGAATTATGAATCCTTCTAGTTGTTTCGTTGTATTGTCATTCTTTGCAAGAGTTTTTCTAACAGAAATCAACGTATTATGGACCAAGAGAGCAAAGTTCCATCTACCTTTCACGCATGGAAAGCAAACAAGGGCATATGACGAGAATTGCAAATCACCAGCCCCAGTCAGGGATACACTAAGAGTCAAGGGAATCTACTCCAATGAGGAATAAGTCTCCAAGAACGAGAAATTGCGATTTTCCTGTGAAATATGTTATTCAGAATATGGATGTGGTGATGTAAATGATTATCGTGGATACTTTATACGTTAAAGTATTGAAAGATGTAAGAGCAACTTGATTGTTTAGTTCCCAAGATTTTGTTGATAAGATGAATTACCCTGTTGAATTGATAAGATTGTGATTAAAGGACTAGCAAGTCAAGAACGTGTAGTTGTTAAATAAGTGAGTACCAATGGTGGGATTGAGATTCCTGGCAATAAGTTTGTGAGGATTTGATATTATTTAAGATAGGAGAATTTAACGTTACTCTACGGAATGGATTAATTATTTAAGCGTGATGCCTAGACAGACCGTCGTGAGGGAAGATAGTTCTGAAGATGCCAAATGAGAATGTGACAAGGTTCAGAAGATGAAGGAAGGTAACGAATTTGTTAACGATGATTTAAGGCAAGAAGTTACGGTGATAAAAAGGTAAGCACCATGGTGATTATGAATAGAAGTCCGGAGTAAACAGAATTTGAAGGTTTTATAGTAATTAATGAATTTCAAGATATGTTTCTAGACGAATTACCAACATTTCCTCCAGATAGAGAAATTGAGTTCATGATTGATTTAGCATCTGAAATGAAACAAGCGTCCAAGAACGTACACAGAATAGCGCTAGTCAAAATGAAGGAGTTAGCAAAGTAGAGGCAAGAAATGCTAGAAGAAGAAGTGATTAGATCTAGTGTACCCCATAAGGTGCCCCAGTATTAAGTGTTAATAAGAAAGATGGAAGTGTGAGATTATGCATCGACTAGTGAAAGCTCAACAAGTTTACTATCAAGAGAAAGTATCTGTTACCTCAACCCAATAATTTGTTTGATCAAACGAAAGAAGCAAAGTACTTTTATAAGATAGATTTAAGACTTGGTATTTCACTAATTGAAGATTAAACCTATGGATATATCAAAGATAATTTTCATACCTAAGTACTGCTCTCGTATTGTCATTTGGATTAACCAATATACCAGTATTATTTGAACCGGATGGACAGAACCTTTAAGGAATATCTGGATAAGCTGTAGTCGTGATACTTAAAGTCAACGGAGGACCATGTAAAGCATTTAATGATAACTGGGAAGTTGGAGAAGAAAGAAGTTGTATGAAATATAGTTCTGAGCATAAATAGTCAATATGGAGAAGATCAAAAGAGATTCAACATAAATTAAAGTTACCATGAATGAAAAGAGACCAGAAACACCAACAAAAGTAAGAAGTTTTATCATGGGCCGGTTACTATCGGAAATTTGTGCAAGATTTCTTGAAAGTTGCAATATCTTGGATGAAGCTAACCAGAAAAAGCAAGAAGTTTATATGAAGTAGAAAAGGGTGAAGAAAGTTTTACGGAGTTAAATGAAAGAATGGTTACAGCACCTGCTTTATTATTTTGAAAGTATCAAGGAGATTTGGTAGTTTATAGTGATGCTTCTCATAAGGGATAGGATGTGTGTTGATGCAGCACAATAAAGTTATTGTATATGCACCCAGACAACTAAAACCTTATGAGCAGAAGTATCCTACTCACGATTGGGACTAACAATAATAATATTTGTTTTGAAAAATTGGGAAATATGATATGTATAGAGAAAGGTGTAAGATCTATATGAACGATAAAAGTTTGAAGTGTGTATTCACGAGGAAAAGCAAATGTAGTGGCAAGCGATAAGCAAAAAGGAGAGAACAAACATAGAGACTGCACCAGAAGAATTAACTATAGAATTCTAGAAGTTAGAATTGGAAGTTAAAGTTCATAATTCAAAAGGAACAAGGATGGATAGTATGACCTTTCAGTTGAAGTTGTGAAGGGAAAGATAAGATGTCAAGAGAAGATAATGGATCATGATGTTAGTAGTTAGTAAAAGGAAATTTATGCGCCCAGGAGCACGAGTACAATATTCCCAGGTTTTCTTCTAGCACTTAGATGCTACAGGTAAAAGAATTAAGAAATGAGATTCTACCGGGAATTCACTAGATAAAGTATTTAATTTATAGAAGAAATGCCAATATATACGGAAATTTAAAGAAAAATAGTGATAACCAAGTATAAGAAGGAAATCTCAAAATGGAATAGGAAGTGTTGGACATGTCAAAGAATTAAGGCGAAATATGGAAGGCCTAGTTCATAAGTCAGCCCCAGGTAGTGGTTTTACAAGAAGCGAATCATGAAGCATACCAGTGATGTTAAGGGAGAAAAAGGAATAACAGTATAAGAGTATGTACTGATTATCGGAAGTTTAACAAAACAACGAATAAGAAGAAGTGAGACCCTATAAAGAAATGATTACTTACGAGACCTAATTCAAGAAGCATGTTATATCTCGGGGATTAACTTAAGATCCGACCTGAGAACATATCAGAGATTAACATTAAAGTAAGTTAAGAGCATTGCAATCTCTGGTGATATCAGGTGAAATAACAAGTGTATGAGGTAACTATAAAGAATTAAGGATCATGGTGTATAAGGAGTACTTAGATAAGCCAACTGAATTTATTGATAATATCCTAAGCTACTCAAAGAATAAGAAAGTCTGCATGGAATGCCCAAGGATTTTTCTCCAAAGATCAGAAGGAAAGCAACTATACGTTGAGTCTTCAAGAATGAAATTTTGACCAAGGTTAACAAAAGATTCTGAACTAATTCATTAACAACTACCTAAGCAAAGCCGTATGATAACAAATGTCTTATGCCGACAGAAAAGATTAGATGTAATTAAGACCACCGAGGAGTTAATAAATGAATTGGAAAGAGTGGAATCTGAAGTTCAAATACTTAAAGGTGATAATACGTGAATATATGAGATTACTTTTCAGCCTTAACTGATGGAAAAGAGTAAGAGGTGTTTAAATGTTTGGAAACCAAGTTGAAAATGAGCATCGCGTTTAATCCTTAAACGGAGAGTCAAAGTACGGAAGTGATTGAGGAAATGTAAGATATGTTGAGAGGTTGAGTTTTAAGGAAACACTGGAATGATCATTTATCAGCGATGTCAGCTTTGGAATACCACTTTACCAAGCTTCATGTGAACGCAAGTGTAGGTCCCTATTTTATTAAGATAAAGTGGGAGAAAGAAAGTTGTCAAATTCTAAGTTAATTCAGCACACCAAGAGCGTAGTAATATTGATTAAAGCAGCTCGGCGTAGACAAAGAAAGAAGGTTAAATGGTATCGAGAAAGAATATGAGTATACAAATAGGACCAGTAGTGTTAGTACAAGTTTCATCTTGAAAGAGACGGGATAAGTTTGAGTAGAAGGGACAGGTTAAGTTCTAAAATTAATGAATCATTCGAGGTATTGATAAATATAGGTAAAGTTGTTCATGAGTTGATGTCACCGTCACAACAGTGTGTACATATAATGTGTTTTACCTATCAATGTTAAAGCAATAAGTATTTGATTTGAATTAAGCGATTGGTTAGGAGCCAATGGGCTCTTGTCTAAGTTTATTCTACATATAGTGATCGATCCAAATTCTTGATCGTTAAAGGCGAATTCTTGGAAATTAGAGTATATCCATAGTAAGTACGTTTGAAACCCTCGAGTAGAAGAGTCTACTTGGGAACTAGAGTCAGATATGCTTGACAAATATCCTCACTCGTTTAGTTAGACCAGATTCTGAGGACAGGATATTTTTAAGGGGGAAGGATATAACGACTCGTGTATTTTGGAATTATTTAAATATGTGATTATGGAATGTATTAATTAAATAAAATATGTGTCTTGGTTTTGGCAGCAATGTGTTGATATATACTATTTGTCTGTGATTTACTGGTGTAAAGGATTGGAATGTGTAGGTAAACATTTAGTTATATTGTTTTGTTTTATTTTTAAAGGTGATTTTAGTACAGTTTTAAATCCGTAAATATTTGGACTGTCTCTAAAATTAGTTTTATGGTTCTATAATTACAATAGTTATTTTTGGGGTTTTATAAAATTTAGAAATCAATATTTTTATTAATTATTTATCTTTAAATGATTTTCTGATTGTGTTTATTTATAAAATCCATATTTAATTCCAGAATTATTCAAAAATCAAAAAATTCATATTTTACTAAGTTTATAATATTCTGAGAATTTTGAAATTATTTTGGAAATTTTCAGGATTAATTTCACCCGCGCGTTGTTTCGTTTAATTGATAAAAGTGGGTATAAATTGTGTTTCAGAAATTATTTTAAAAATTACAAAATTTATGTTTTATAAACTCCGGGATATTTGTAACATTTCAAGACTATTTTCGTGATTATATGAATTTGTTTAAAGTGCAGCTCGGTTCGCTAATTTTTGACTGCGTGTATGTCGCGCGTTTCAGAATTGTTTTAAAAAATTATGAGGATTTTATATTTATTAACTTTTAATTATTTCGGGAATTTTAAAAGAATTTTGGGAATTCGCCTTGAAATTGAGGAAAACGAGTCAGAAATTCAGTGTCAACATTACCAGAACACGTGTTTGATTTATACTGAATTGTAATACACATGGCAGCGATTGGAATTTTTTGTTAATAAAAATAAAAACGTGGCATCACTGCCTTCTCTCCCTGCTCAGTCTCGCAGGTTTCTCTCTCTTCCATCTCGATTATCTCTCTCCTCACTCATCTCTCGATCTCATCTCTCTCGTTCTACAAATTCACTCATTTCTTTTTTCCCCTTTCCCTCCTTCTCCGTGCTTCTCTCGGATTCAGGTGAGCTTCGGCCGCCTCTTTTCTTTTTCTTCCGGCCGCCGTTGTTCCGGTTGTGGCTTCGATATACTCCTGTGTTGCTGTATATGTACATCCCTGTGTGTATCATGTGCGTTATTGTGTGTGTTGCGTGTGTGTGTGTTATTGTGCATGCTGTGTGGGTGTGAGTTATGTATGTGCGATTGTGATGTGAGTGGTGGCGCGTACGCGCGTGGCTGCTGCAGTGTTATTTCAGTTGGTTGGTCGTCGTGTTATTGTCTTAGTTATTCATTTATTAACTGGGAACTTTTATATATTTTTATGTAGGAAATTGATTGAATATATTCGTGATATAATAAAAATGATTTCTGTGCGGGAAATTATAAAAGCTAATCGGTGGAATTCGCGTTGGAGACCCGAAGCAACGGGTACCCGCGAATTTTACCGCCGTCGGCGATGAGCCTCGGCGAGCTGACGGTGGACGGTGATGAATTTATTCTGAATCCTAATTTTTATAAAATAAATAAAATGAGTCAGGTAATTAGTTTCATATGGGAATGGTTGTGGAATTGTGAAAATTGGATTGTAGTTGGTTTAGATCTTGTTGTGATTAATTTGACGTTGATGATGTGTCGACGGGTAGTCCGATAAACAAAGGGAACGCTGCTCGATTTCCGAGAAATTGAACTACGGAAATACGGGAGTGTATCTGAGGATTATCGGGACGTCGAGCGAGTATAAGTAAATACATATACGTATGTTTTATGCAAAACCTGATTGTATGTTGTAGTGATACGTTTTGCCAAAACCAATAACCCTAATTTCATACAATGGCGAGTATACATATTTTCTGAAAAGGAACACCGAATTAATTTTGAGGATGTGAACCCTAACTGATGCCTATATTGCAATAATGTATGTATTACGAGTTGGGTTTAAATATCGCTGGGTAGAATTGGTATCGAGGATATGTCAAGCATACCTAGACGTCTAACATAGGGTGTTTCGACCCTGTAGGTTATAATCGGGAACCTGAAAGTGCACGATGGACTAGAGATGACCTAGTGTTCAGTCGACGAGCTCAATAGAGTTTCAACAGAAAAGCTTGAGTATCAAAGTCGAATCCAGTGGGATCTAGTGATTGGATGTTAAAGCCTGAGCGACAGAGTCGGCTCAGAATTAATCAATAATAGTTGTAAAGCCCTGTAAGGCAAGTACTTCTGAACTTTTCTTCAAGATATATTGCAAATATTTTCGAACTGTTTCATAACATGTCACTAATATTCAAAATAACTCGTGTTTTAATATTGCAAGTGATTTAAACTATTTAATCTTGAACCCTGATTTTCTTGATCTTGAGCCATAAGCCTTATTCTTTGTAAACCATCCTTTGTTGATTTTCAATTACCAAACCTCCCAAATATGATACTACTCCCCAAATGTATAACTACCAAACACTGGAAAAAAATTGTTTCAAAACACAGAAATTTTTATACTCCAACCTTTCTTTATAACATCCAAGTAATATACCTTGAAAAATCATTATTTGTCTAATACCTGATCCTTTACGGACTGAAAACCATTTCTTATACATACCCTGATATACCCTTGTGATATCCATGAGTTTCCTTACATTTTATTCAAGTGTTTAATCATCATTGATTATGTTCTTGTTGTATCGAATTATATTGTTTATCATATTGAACTGCTTTAGAATTGGATAGTTTTTTTTTATGTGTGGACCAGATTCGTGGTCAGATCATATCAATGGTCAAGTTAGGCCAATGTGTGCCTTGGATCCAGTAGTTAGAGCAGTGCTGTGTGCTTTGCTCAGGGGTTAGTGCGTGACTGATCAGCAACCTAACCTTGGTTTTAAAAACTTAAAATGAATATCCAGTTATAATGATTATTTAGCAATAAACTTGATTCCTCTGAATCATCTCGTTTGATCATTGATTAACCTCAATTATTGTCATTGTGACTTGCTAAGCTAGTTAGCTCACTCTTGCGAATCTTTTTATGTATTCTACAGTTAAGAAGGATACGGTTGATAGCGAGGTTTCCCAGTTCAATGTACGAGCTAGGATTCCAGATTTAGTTGGATCGAGCTAGCAGGAGCTTATGGCGGTAGTGAGATAGTAAGATTGTAAGAATAATTTTATTATCAGTTGTAAGTTAAATTAGTTGGGATTATATAGTTGTAATAAAAGTTAAGGTTGTGGCTTGTTTTCATACTTTAACCCGTTGCAATCCGTGGTTATGTAAAGCAGGGTCATTGCAAATAATATTTTTATACAGATTTATATATTGTGTATGTCTACACTCTCAAACTCATGCTAAGGTTGATAAACTTCTTGAGTCAGCTGAAAATCTAAATATGACTCTCAAGTTAGACAAGTCAAGACTTATCAGACCTATACATGAAAAGGTTGAAGCTATTGAGAAGGTACAAGAGAAGCAACAGGCCCAAATTACTGAGGTCCTGCAGAATCAAGGCTCACAACAAGCTCAACTTAATGATATCCAATCTTCAGTTGAACTTCTTCTCTCTCTCCTACTACATGATGATGCCAAAAAGGGGGAGAAGATAGTTAAGTCAAAATGCTCTTATACTCAGATACTGAAGAAAATGGATAATAATAAAGATGACCAGGGAAACCCTAGCAAGGGTCAAGGTCAAGGTCAAAGCAGCAAGGTTTCTTCTGGGAAACTAATTACTGATGCAAGCAAACCTTCTATTCAAAAGAAGACAAGTTCTGAAGCTGCTCAAACTCAAAATCTGATAGCAAGTGCTGATAAAAAAAATCTGATATCAAGTTCTGATAAGCAAAGTCTGATGACAAAGCCTGATGTTCTGATACAAGGTGGAAGTCAAGACTCTCAGAAGTTTTTGCAAACTCTGAAGCTAAAAGGGAAGCAGACTTCAGTCTACTACAAGGATCCCAAAATTCAGACACTTGATGAAAAAATTGCTAGAAGATTATTTCTGAAGCATAATCCTGGAATGGATTTAGAAAATCTCAAGGAGGAAGAAGCTAGATTTAAAGCTGAAAAGACAAATCTAAAGCCAAAAGCTTATGTTGCAAAGAAACCTCCAAGGCCTAATGTAAAAGGCATTGTGATCAAGGAGAAATCAAATACTGAGGCATCAAAGCCCAAGACTTGATCACAAACTGAGATTGATCCCAAAGACAAAGGGAAGGGAAAAGTTGATGAACCAACCAAGCCATTGGAGATGAAAATTCCTCAAATCCTGATGAAACCAGTGTGCAAAATGGTTCAAGTTACTGATGATATTCTTGTTGATGATGAAACTGTCCAAACTCTGAAAAGAAGGAAATTTATAAAGAATCAAAGACAACCTCTGACAGAGCTCAAGTTATTCAGAGTGAAGAATAGCAAGAAACAACAAGTTCTGATAAAGTCATCAAGACATCAACCTCTGACATAGCTCAAGTTGATTTAGACAAGATGAAAGTAGTTGACAAAAAGAAACTTCTATGGAAAAATGTCAAACCATCATATCCAAAGAAAAGCCAATTGCTATCTGATTTCATGAATATTGGGTTAAATGCTAGAGAACCAAGAGACAGAGTAGGGCTAGGTTCTGATGAAGCTAAGATCAAGATAGGAGTTGAAGTTGCTACTAGAGATCCATTTCTGTTGACTGACAAACCTCTTGAAGATGTTACACAGAAACACCTTGATAAGATTATCTCTGTTCAAGTGGTACTGGATGCTCATGACAAGCATAATGTCAAAGAAAATCTGATTCTATTTCTTGAAGATGGAAGGACATATCAAATGTCAGAATCAGATGTGCTAAACAAATCTCTGAAAGAACTTCAATTCTTTCATTATCTTTTAGAGATAAAGTCTGATATTACCAGGAGATGGTCAAATTTCATATTGAAGACCATAAGAGATAAAGCAAGAATTTCTGGTTCAAGGGTTACATAATTCATTCCTAATATTGTTGAAGATGATGGAAGTGAAATTCCAATGAAAAAGGATTCTGCTAAACTTGAAGTGATTTTGAAAGAGAAATGTTTATGCTACATTGAAGATTCTTCTCATCCAAGGGTAATAAGACTGGACGATGGTTTATAAAGAAACTATATATCTGCTTAAAGGACTGCAATCTACCAGATTGGAAGTCAAGATGTAGAGATGAAGCAAGTCAAGACTACACTATCTCAAGTTCTGAGGATTAAAGAAGAAAATCTGATATCAAACTTTTTCAAGAATCACTTTGGATTCAGATTGACTTAGTGAGATTGGTAAAAGCTACAAGGACTGTAAGTTGTAGTTAGTTATCTAGTTAAACTCTTATTGCATTTATACTTAAATGTTTTTGACATCATCAAATCTATTAACTTGTATATTTTACATAATTTACAAGTTGGGGGAGATTGTTAGATATATTTGAGATGTCATGTCTAATATGATTTGTATTTAGTTTTCAGAACTTAACAACATGACATATCAGGACTTACTGAAATCAGGACTTACTGAAGTCAGAACTTAATATCAGAACTTAAGTGTCAGAAGATACATATCAGAACTTAAGTGTGGGAAGACTTTCAGTTAAGAAATAAAGCTGATTTACAGGAGAAGATCGAGACTAAAATAATAGAAGATATGCATGGAAATAGTTAGAGGACTATAAGACTTGTAGAAGATATCTGATTGATATATTTTAGGAGACAGAATTATATTCCATATCAATTAGAAGTTATCTTGTAACTGTGTACTATATAAACACAGCTTAGGGTTTACACTGTATGTGTTATCATTATCGAGAAGATTATACATTATAACCTAGCAGCTCTTAGTGATATTTGTTCATCACTGAGAGAATAACAGTTCATATTGTAACAGAGTTTATTAAATATACTTGATCTTTGTTACATACTTGTGTTGAAACTGATTTGATTGTACTCTTTGTACTTCAAGAGCTTGCTCTGATACCAATTGTTATTCCCTAACAATACAACAAGAATTACAGAAGGGGGTTCAATATAATTCTGGCTACTTTTTCAAGATTTTAAAACAGTTCTAACTCGATAAATATATGAGTGTTTGATTTGCAGAATGCATAATAAAAGAGTTATATAAAACAAAACACAAAGTAATAAAAACGCAAGCTTTTAAAACTTTCTGGTGGATTTGAAAGTATCCACCAGATATATATATATATATATATATATATATATATATATATATATATCGAACGAGAACCCTATGAAGCTTGATTAGCTCACAGCTGCTTACAAGTATGAACAACTAAACTTACAGAGAAATGCTACAGAATACAACTTGAAAATGTTTCTCTGAAAATGTGTGTGCTTAGTTAATTGTTCTACTAGCTACACTTGGTTTATATATCACCAAGTTTACATGAAAATAAGACAAGATAATAAAATAAAACATATCTAGTCTAACTCCATGCTACTTCACTACTCTCTTCCGGCATCTTTGAATATATTCATAATAGCATGGAAATGGTAATGCTTCTTTGTTCTCAAATCCCTGCTTAACAGGCTGCCACATTCCTTTTGCAAACACCCAACACATGTGACTGTGTTGTCACGGTCAACAGATATTTGAATTTGATCATCCGTCGGGTACATGCTTGTCATCCGTCGGGTAGCTTTGTTGATCATCTGTCGGGTAGCTTTGTTGATCATCTGTCGGGTAGCTTTGTTGATCATCCGTCGGGTAGCTATTTGTCACTTGATTCCATTTCATTTATACAAAATTACAAGACATCTTATAATTACAATTAATCAACCTATTCTGCATATCCACTAGTAGTCAACATGACTCATATGCTCCTACAGAATCTACACAAAGTTGTTTGCAGAAATGTGCTACAAAACTTATTTGTTAAATAAGCTACTCACCCGGTGGATGTCAAATTATCATCCGTCGGGACAATATTGAATCATCCGTCGGGACTATATTTGATCATCCGTCGAGTGCTACAAAATTCACTAAGTTAAATCTACTGAGGTATTTTGTTTAATTTATCATCAAGTTCACAACATATTCTAACAGAAGACATAATCCTTTTAGGGGGGGATGTAATATCCGGGACATAGCGTGTAATTATTTTTATTGATAAATAATTATTATGTGACTATTATGTGATTTTTGGTGAATTATCTGATGATTGGTGTGGATATGTGGATGCTTATATGTGGTAAAGTATAAGTATGTTAATTTTATTATGACCGGAATAAAATATAGATAATTACGGTATTTTTGTGGTAATTTTTGGACTGTTATATAATTTTATGTTGATTTATGAATTTATTAATTATTTTCTGAATAATTATAAAATTATTCTATAAAGTCGGGAATCGTCAAACCTCATCCGTTTTTATGTTTTTACAACCCGAAACTCTTCCGAAAACTCCTTCATAACCGAATCTGATAATTTTGGACATTTTTCGTGTTTTGACTTTTTCGATCTGGATTAATGTTTGACCGGTGTGTGGCCCGACGCAAAATTTTCGATATGATAATCATTTCTTTAAAATAACAAAACCCGTATTCTCAAAAGACGGTATAATAAAATATTATTTTCATATAAAGTGTTTTATAAGAAGCCCGGTTTGGATAATTATCCAATACGGGTATTAAATCGGATCGTTTTTGCAGTTACTTAGCGGCTAAGTAATATCGATCCAAAACAATCCAGCACGAACCAATATTTCATAAATATATATAGCCCTTTTATTATTTCATTTTATTCGTATAATCATAATCAGTCAGTAAAATCCAGTGAAATACAGAGAAAACCCTAATTAAACGTTATGTTCTTGAAAATCAAACGCACAAACGAAGGCGTTATCGAACTCCGATTCAAGCGTGCCATATATCAAATCGAAGTTCTCGAAAAGCTCTTTCTAAATCAATCCACTATTTTATTGCAGAAATCAAGGTATTTTTCTAATTTAATTATTTTATTTTAAATTAATTAAAGATTAAATTATGAAAATTTGTTCTTGATGTTGTTGATATGATTTGATGCTAGAATCATTTAGATCTTTTCTTCCAGGTCAATTTGGTATATTATATGTCAAAAATAGAGTTCAATAACATATAGAAAACGATCTGTGGTTATTCTTGCAGCCATCGAATTTCTATTGTGATTATAAGCAAAACCCAATCTGAAATCAATTGTTTTTACCCAAAATGGAGCCTCGTCGGAGCTCCGGCGGTTCGCCGTTTTCTGCAGGTGGTCGGCGGGTCTGGACGACGTTATTCGCGACCCGATAACCCGATCCCTGACACGTTGCATGACCCAAGTTTGATCCTGATTTCTCAAGTTGGTTTCCAAAATCATGTTTCTAGATTTTCTTTTTATAAATAATTTTAAAAAAATCTATTTTTAATTTCTAAAAATTCAGTTTTAATTCCAAAATTTATTTTAGTTATTTATTAATTCAAAAATAAATCTGATTTATTTTATTAATTAACTTTAATTAGTTTTTAATAATTTTAATTAATTGACTATTTAATATTAATTGATTAATTAATTTAATTAATTATTAATTGAGTTTAATTGATCTAATAATTAGATTTAATTATTTATTTGGATTTAAAAATTTTGAAAAATAGTTTCGAGCTTTAAAATATTATTTAAAATTATTTTTAAGGCTCGATAATTATTATAAAATTATTTTAAAGTTAGATTCGGGTGTTCGAACCCTATTATTTAATTATAAAATAATTCGAAGTTCCGTTTTAATTCCAAAAAATGTTCAAAAATTCGTATTAAATACCTGAAAAATCTTTTTGACCCCGAATCTTCTTTGAAAAATTATTTTGATCGAATATCTTGCGTGTTATGTTCTAGGTGCTATCTGACTGATGTGTTATATGCCTATGTGGTTACTGTTCGATGGTTTTTACTGTAACTTTCAATCCGTAAATCGGATTTGGGTAAAATGAAGAATATATAAAAGCTTATGACGTCTATGTGACGATTCGAATGATATGAGATTGATTATTGATAGATACTTGTGATGTCTAGCAGAGTAAGCGAGGCATAGAAAAGAAGGCCAGTGATCAGTAAATAGAACTGAAGTGTAGAAAAAGAAAGCAAGTGATTGATGAATAGAGGCAAGACATAGAAAAAGAAGGAAAGTGACTGAAAAGTAAAACTGTTAGATGAGTACAAGTAAAGTTGGAAATCATCTGTGACAAGGCAAGTACTTCTGAACCTTCTTCAAGATATATTGCAAATATTTTTGAACTTTCTCATAACATGTTGCTAGTATTTAAAATAAATCTTATTTTATAATGTAAGTGCTTCAAATTATTCAACCTTGAACCTTGATTCTTATTGATCTTGAGATATAAGCCTTATTATTCATAACCTATTGATTGTTGAATTCTCAAATACGAGCCAGACATATACTATACTACTCCACAAATATATATCTACCACATACTGATTTCTGATATTGAATTGCTTGATATACCAACCCTTATGCCTTGTTTAACATAAGACCAATCCTTGTAACCCTTGAACCCTTGGTCTTCTACTTTCTGATTCTTTCCTTGATTGAAAGCCAATCTTTTTGAATTCCTTGTTACACCTTCATGGTATTGTGAATCACCATATGCTTTAAGATAAATGTTGTTTATGATTCATCTTATTGAATTACATTATTTATCATATTATTATTCTGGAATTGGATTGTTTTTAAATATGGACCAGATTCGTGGGCGGACCAGATTTGTGGTCATAATAGGCTAATGTGTACCTTGGATCCAGTATATAGAGCAAAGCTGGGAGCCTTGCTCGGGGTTAGTGCGTGACTGATCAGCAGCCTAACCTTGGTTTTTAAAATGAAAAGTGAATATTGTTAGGGCGGAAACACGCACTAATAATACACGCAAGTATATTCGCAAGTAATATAGAATACTTTCTAGTTCATTCCCACAGAGACTCAGACTAATTATGTTCAATTAACACTCACTCACCAATGTATAATTACTTCTCAATGTCAAGACAATACCACTTAGATTTGATTAAATAATTATCAACTACAATTAACTACGAGAATTAAGCACTCAATTGACACTTGAATTAACAATATTAAACATTCATGAGATCACAACTTTATTACTACTTCCGTCAATAGTTATGGTTATTACCCTTAGCATGTAACAGTGATGGTATTAATCGAACAACACGAAACTGATAAAAGCCAACTTTCATTGTACTAATACCATTCTACCAAGCATCCACAATTAAGATAGAAGTTGAATAGGCATCAATTATGTTGAGACCCTATATGTCTATAGAATTTGACAACATAATGATTTAAGCACAAGTTATTCCTTATGATTACACAAGGCACGCAAAATGGTTAGAGATACCCACTAATCATGCATACACATACATGAACCTATGCTAGCATGGCAAGTTCTAAACCTCAAGATCCACCGTCGCTTCACAAGAGATTAACACCCTATCTTATATATTCGCGATGCACATAAGACGAATAAGCACAACCAATCCTAGATATCATACAATCATCACACACTAAGGTATTAAACAACTAAAGCATTTCATAGTAAATCCGTTACGACCCCATGATTACGATTATCCCATGATTGAACTCATCGTCACCATGGGTTCATAGGAAAACATGATAATAACACACAAGAATAATAACTAAAACTACTTATATTAAACCAGAGTACGTCACAAGAGTAAATAGGTTCAAAGTAAAGAAAACTAGCGTCCAACATTACAACAAAATAAAGAATCACAAGAAAATATGCTTCCTCTTTGTTGCGATGTGCTAAAACGGTCTTCTTCCTTATCTCCTCGCTCCTCGGTCAATACTACGATTCAACACCCGTGAAACGTCTCTGAAAACTACTTATATAGGAGTCCCACAAAACCCAGCTATCTCAGAAGTTGGAAGATCAACAGAATTAGGAGTCTGAAAAAAATAATTTAAAATTCCGTCCCTGAGCGGCCGCTCAGCAATCCTGAGCGGGCGTTCAGCTTTCTGAGCGTTCGCTCAACAGAGCTAAGCGGGCGCTCAGACCCCTTCTGGAAAAAACTCTGTTTTTGCTCCCGTTCATTGCTGTATTCTGCTCCTATCTTCCCACGCGCAATGCCAAATACATGCCAAGGCTTATTCTTGATGAAATCTCTCCACAAATGCAAGTAATACCCTGAAATGCACAAACACTAGAAAAATGCATCAAATACACAAAATACTTGATTTCAAGACATTAATTCAAGCCATTATAAGACATTCTAAGTGGTATAAAATGCCACTTATCACACCGCCAAACTTAAATCGATGTTTGTCCTCAAGCGTCACAGACTCAAAAACAAAACAAAAACATGCATGAATGCAATCTATATGAAATGCAGCGATCCCCCTTACTACGACCAAACCAACCAACTTACGACATCTCAACAGACGCAATTAGGCGAATAAAGATCAATCAAATCATGCAAACTAACATACAACCGGAAACGTGGTGTGTGCGGATGCTTAACAGATATGCTTTAAAACTAGATCAATTATCATAACTCGACTATCCTCAAGGTAATCACATGATTATACGAAAAATAATATTCTAGGCACAAAATGACTTATAACACTTCAAGATTACTAGAGCTTATTACGGAATCATGCTTTTCATGTCTTTTATCACTAATAACCTATTATAAATTCTAAGCATAATCAAAAGATTAACCTTGAAAACCATCAAACCATGACAACAATCTAGTCCTTAAGCATTCTCTAAGACTTAGTGAAATTACAAGTGTTTCTAGCATGCACGTCAACCTACAAGACTCAACATCCTTTAACGCTATCACTACACTCGCATCAACATCACAAATCAATTGGTAAAGCAACGCAAAAGGGATCATCGTATATGCATGAGCTATATGACATGATAAATAAAGCTATAAAATAAAATAAAAAAAATTATATAACAAAAATATGCAATTATATGAACTAAACTATCATGAATATGCAACTATATGACACATACACAAAATATTTCTTAACTACCAGCCCCAAACTTAAAATCTTCACTGTCCCCAGTGAAGGTAGTAGAAAGGAACACAGGGTATACCTACTCGGAGAGATCATCATCATCATCACCCTCAGAGGGTGGAGTATCAGGCGGCGGATATGCAGAGTATCCTCACCAAAAACGAGCCACTGGATGTCAGCTCCAAGGCCTCTAAAAGTATTCCCAAGTGCAAGGGTGAGCTCCTGAGTAAACCTGCTCTGCGTCTCATACATAGCATCCATCCTCCTCGACAGCCTCCTATGCTGGGCATCAACCATCCCAGTACCCTCCTGAGCTCTAGAAGAACCTGGCTCATCACGCCCTGGTCTCTACATGGTAGCACCGCGTGCTGGACACCCTCCTGGAAGACGATAACCCAGCCCATGCTCCTCGGGCTCTCCACCAGTCCAATCCTGCATCGCATTCAGAGTCCCGGAATCAATAGGAGCGGCCGGCAGCTACAACTGCTCGTGAGAAGACCACTGAACTCCCACTGCTCGGCAAAGCTTTGTAACCGTGGATGTATAAGGGATGTTCATGTGCTTCGCTCCCCTCAAAAACTTCAGAATTCCTTGGTAAATGAACTCACCAAGGTCCACATAGTACTCATTCAAAATACCCCATAACAACTATGCTCGCTCAACTGTAACCTCATGTGCATGTGAAATCAGCAGAATATTAGCATAAATAAAGGCATTCCATGCACGGGCATACCTATTCATCGCAATCGCCGAAAAATGATGATACTCGTTAGTCCTAGTCTTGAACGTCTAAACCGTGCCCGGCCTACAGAGAGTGGCACAAATCAAATCCAAGTAAAAATCTTCAGCAGTCTTCTCGTTCCAATTCTCCTCCGTGGGCTTCCTTTGTCGCTGCCCAATCACACGGAGAATCGCCTCAGGGTGATAATCCACCGCCATCCCCCGCACCATAGAAAACCCATTCTTTTCAGCCTTCACATTGGCATAGAACTTGCGAACAACGCTAATCGGAACTGCCTCTGGTGACTCACAAAAAGTGATCCAACCCTTCTCAATAATCATTGGCAACAGCTCACCATCACTCCCCGATGGTAAGAATCCCCTCTCCTTCAAGATCGGCTTACCCAGAAGCCTAGTATACTCCTCCTCAACAGCCCTATCAAACAAACGAGGCCTCACAGCAGTACCCCTTGAAGAATCAGCAGTAAGAACAGTGCTGCTGCTATCAATAGTCCTGGATCTCTTGGGTGCCATTGCAACTGAGAAAAAGTGTTTAAGATTTGTGTTTTTGAATATGGGAGAGAGTTTAAGGTTTGAAAGTGTATGGGGGAGTATATGGAATAGTTGTATGTATATTTAGGGTAGAGATTAGGTTAACATTTGATTATGAGTGATTTTGAGGGATAAAAACGTGGGTAATGGGAAGATAATTCGTGGGTAGTGGGGCAGTGTTTTTATTTTTATGTTTTTTGGTTTTTTTTTTGGATTTTTCTAAGGCTTAAAAAAATTCTGCCAGTCGGGCCCTGAGCAGTCGCTCAGCAAAGCTGAGCGGGCGCTCAGGGGTCTTCTGGAAAATAATTTTCTTGCCCTGTTTTTCTGATTTTTTGTGGTTTTGGATAGGTTATGAACTTCTAAGGGTTCCTGTAACAACAAATCATGGGTTGCCTCCCAAGAAGCGCTTCTTTTTCGTCATTAGCTTGACGTAGCGTACCTTACTCAAGTTGACAATAAAATGGCACTAACCACGTCCCGGTTTGCTGTGTCCCTATAGTAATGCTTCAAACGCTGACCATTAACCTTGAATGCTTGGTCCGGATCATTCTCAAAAATCTCCACTGCTCCATGTGGAAACACAATTTTGACAATAAAAGGTCCAGACCACCTTGATTTCAACTTTCCAGGAAAAAGTCGGAGACGAGAGTTGAATAAAAGAACTTGCTGCCCCAGAACAAATGACTTAGGATATAGCTTCCTGTCGTGCTACCTTTTCACTTTTTCCTTGTACATTTTGTTGTTCTCATACGCTTGGAGTCGAAATTCATCAAGTTCATTTAGCTGAAGCATTCGCTTCTTCCCAGCTGTATCTAGATCAAGGTTCAACTTTTTCAACACCCAATAGGCTTTATGCTCAAGCTCCGCAGGTAAATGACATCCCTTACCATACACAAGTTGAAATGGGGACATCCCAAGTGGAGTTTTGTATGCTGTTCTGTAAGCCCACACAGCTTCATCGAGCTTTAAAGACCAATCCTTCCTTGACGGACAAACAACTTTCTCTAGAATGCGCTTGATCTCTCTATTAGACACTTCTGCTTGATCATTCGTTTATGGATGATAGGCAGTAGCAACACGATGATTCACATTGTAGCGCTGCATCATAGAAGTGAACTTACAGTTGTAGAAATGCGACCCCTCATCACTTATGATTACTCGTGGTGTTCCAAACCTTGTGAAAATCTGCTTATGAAGAAAATTCAACACTACCTTTGCATCATCGTCGGCAGAGCTTTAACTTCTACCCATTTTGAGACATAATCGACTGCCAGCAAGATGTACTGATTATTGCAGGACGAGACAAATAGTCCCATAAAATTGATTCCCCAAACATCAAAGACCTCGAATTCAAACATCATATTTAACGGCATCTCATCCTTCCTCGTAAGATTCCCCACTCTTTGGCAACGATCACACCTTAAAATGAACTGATGAGCATCCTTGAACAAAGTAGGCCAGAAAAAACCTGCTTGCAGAATACGAGTTGCCGTCTTCTCACCACCATAATGTCCACCATAAACTGTGGAGTGGCAGTCTCGTAATATCCCCTCCGTCTCACAGAATGGGATACATCTCCTGATGATCTGGTCAGCTCCCTATCTAAACAAATACAGTTCATACCACATATACCACTTCACGTCATGCGTAAATTTCTTCTTTTGAGCTGTATTCATATTAGGAGGCATTATATTGCTGACAAGATAGTTCACAATATCTGCGAACTATGGCTCTTCCTCCTGAACTGCGAACAACTGCTCATCCGGAAAAGATTCGTTGATCAATGTCTTATCATGTGAAGTAGACTCGGGATTCTCCAATCTAGAGAGATTGTCAGCTACTTGATTCTCAGTACCTTTTCGATCCTTGATCTCTAACTCAAATTCCTGTAGCAAGAGCACCCAATGAATTAGTATAGGCTTCGAATCCTTCTTGGAAACCAAATAGCGAATGGCCGCATGATCAGTGAACACTGTCACCTTTGTCCTAAGCAAATAAGATCGAAATTTTTCGAAACCAAAGACTATAGCCAAGAGCTCCTTCTCAGTAGTGGTGTAGTTCATTTGAGCTCCATTTAAAGTCTTACTAGCATAGTAGACCACATGAAAGAGATTATTCTTGCGTTGTCCAAGAACTGCGCCCACCGCATAATCACTCGCATCGCACATCATCTCAAAAGGCTTTGTCCAATCAGGTGCTGTAATAACTGGTGCAGTTATCAAACTCTTCTTGAGAGTCTCGAATGCCGTCAAACATTCATCATCAAATTTGAAAGGCACATTCTTCTCAAGCAAGTTGCACAACGGCTTAGATATCTTCGAAAAGTCCTTGATGAAACGCCGATAAAAACCCGCATGACCAAGAAAACTACGGATTCCTTTCACAGAAATAGGTGGTGGAATATTTTCAATGACTCCCACCTTGGCTTTGTCCACCTCAAGACCCTTGCTAGAGACCTTATGCCCAAGAATATTGCCTTCACGCACCATAAAGTGACATTTTTCCCAATTGAGCACCAAATTAGTTTCCACACACCTTTTGAGCACCGCACGAAGATTATTCAAACATTCATCATACGAATGTCCAAAGATGGAGAAATCGTCCATGAACACCTCGACATTATTGAAGGGTTTTTAGCACATAAACGCACCGAAAACGTAAATTTAAATCTTAAAAAAACTGAAACCCTCCGCAGGATCCATGCGAAAAATAATATTTAATTCGTAGTTCAGTATGTTTACCTTAAGAAGCTTTACGTTAATGGAAAGATGGAGGTCTTTAATGGCGATCCAAAAATGATGAACGGAGATCCTTAGCAGCTGCTCCTCAAGTGTGAAGCACTCCACAGCACTCCACCGGTATCCACCAAGAAAACGATGTAATGAAGGAGGAGGAGATGGAGAGAATTAGGGTTTTGTAAATCTTTTTGGTTGAGGCAAAAATAGGGTTTATAATAGTATATTTATAGGCAAAATTTTCAGCTGAAAATTTTCCCATAAAATATTATTATTATTATTATTAACCCTTTATTATTCTCACTAATAATTAAAACACCTTTTAATTATTAATCCTTTTTCTAAACTCTTTAGAAATAATTCTCTCACTTGATTTAATTTCCAAAAATTAAATTCTTAATTAATAATATTAAGAACCTTTTCTTAATTAATTTATAATCAATTCAATCTCATTTAATCAATTATTAAATTTTCCAATTAATTATTTATTTCATAAATAAATAATTATCAGCCATTTTTAATTAATTCCTCCACCATTAAATCATTCTCTTTTATGGTGTGACCCTGTAGGTTCAATATTAAGCCGGTAGTAGAAATAAATAATAATAAAACTATTTTATCATTATTTATATAAATTCTCTAATTCATTAAATATGATTAATTAATCATATTTATTCTACATCGTGAGGGATACTTCTCAGCATATCGCGACTATCCGGATAATACAAATTCACTGCTTAGAATACCAAGAACATATTTAGTGAGTAGTTACCGTACAATCAATTCCTTCTACCCTGTAATGTTACGATTAAATACAAGGCATGGAACTTGTGTCAAGCCTATCTTATTTAATCACTTACTTTCCCATTCACTATGCTTAGTTCTATTTAATGTAAATTAGAAACTCCTTTCTAATTTCATTCACTCTGGCCAGAGATTCCCGAACTAGCATAAGTGGATCTGCATTGAACATTCTCTTCCTTCACTGGAAGGGGTAGATCCTTTATTGATCATACACTATCTTCGTGTACAAATTCCTATACCCAGTATAGCTCTTATAATTGTTCCTTGAGACTAAGAACTAAACCAAAGCATAGTTCAGTGTACACAAGATGACTATGATGACCTCAAGTCTAAGGATACTTGTACAACTATCACTATGTGAACAACTGCTGACACGTGAGTGAACTCCATCAGTTGTTCAGCTGTGTGAGTCATGTTCAGTGAACTTATTCTATAATAAGCACCTACATACTAGCTATAGTGTCACCACACAAATGTCTATGAGAACAGACATCCTTCATAATGAAGCAAGCATAGTATGTACCGATCTTTGCGGATTATTAATTACCAGTTAGTAATCCTACGACCAGGAACTATTTAAGTTTAGAGTTATCATCTTTTAGGTCTCATTATCATGATCTCATCACAATCCATAAAAAGCTTTACTCTAAACTGTGGTATATCTTATTTAAACATTTAAATAGATAGAGCCCGCAATAAAAACAAAACAAGTCTTTTATTAATATCAATGAAATCAAAACAGATTACATAAAAGTTATTCCTAAATCCTCATACATGATTGGACTTATGACATATCTATTTCAATCTCCCACTTGTACTAAAGCCAATCACTCTGGTATCTAATACTCATCTTGTCTTTATGACGATCAAAGTGACTCTGATAAAGTGGCTTTGTGAGTGGGTCTGCTACGTTGTTATGTGTGTCAACTCTCTCGACGTTGACATCTCCTCTTTCAACAATCTGAATTACACCACCATTCAGAGTAAACACGTACCCTGACATGGATTTGCTATCACTTTCTGATTGAAAACTAGAGTCAGTATAACCCTCTATTTTTAACTCAGATTCACCACCAAAAACAAGAAAAATGTCCTGAGTCCTTCGCAAGTACTTAAGGATGTTTTTCACTATTTTCCAGTGGTCTTCACTTGGATTGAACTGATATCTGCTCGTCACACTAATTGAATAAGCAACATCAGGCCTTGTACACAACATCGCATACATGATAGATCCTATTGCTGAAGCATAAGGAATCTTACTCATACGCTCTCTTTCCTCAGGTGTCTTAGGAGACATTTTTTCGGAAAGGGACACTCCATGGCTCATCGGTATGAGACCTCTTTTGGAGTTTTCCATGCTAAACCTTTTAAGCACTTTCTGTTGGATTTTTAACGCAGCGGGGGCATGGCAAAACACTTTTACACATACAAAATCCAAATAAAAGCATATAAATCGTGAATAAAAATTCGAGGGATCGAATCTAACCTTTTAAAATAATTCGGAGACAACGATCAGAGATCCTTAGCAGTTGCTCCTCAAGTGTGAAGCACTCCACCGGTATCCAGCAAGAAAACGATGTTAAGGAGGAGGAAGGAGGTGGAGAGAATTGGGTTTTCCAAACTTTTTGGGTTTTGGGGTTCAAGGTTGGAATAAAATTAGGGTCTATAATAGTGTATTTATAGGCAAAATTTTCAGCTGAAATTTTCCCATAAATAATATTATTATTATCCCATTTATTATTCTCATTAATAATTAAAACACCTTTTAATCATTAATCCTTTTTCTAAACGCTTTAGAAATAATTCTCTCTCTTGATTTAATTTTCAAAAATTAAATCCTTAAATTAATAATATTAAGAACTTTTCTTAATTAATTTATAATCAATTAAATCTCATTTAATCAATTATTAAATTTGCCAATTAATTATTTATTTCACAAATAAATAATTATTTAGCCATTATTAATTAATTCCTCCACCATTAAATCATTCTCTTTTTATGGTGTGATCCTGTAGGTTCAATATTAAGCCGGTAGTAGAAATAAATAATAATAAAACTATTTTATCATTATTTATATAAATTCTCTAATTTATTAAATATGATTAATTAATTAATCACATTTATTCTACATCGCGAGGGATACTTCTCAGCATATCGCGACTATCCGGATAATATGAATTCACTGCTTAGAATACCAAGAACCTATTCAGTGAATAGTTATCGTACAATAAACTCCTTCTACCCTACAATGTCCCGATTAAATACAAGGCATGGATCTCGTGTCAAGCCTATCTAATTCAATCACTTGCTTACCATTTACTATGCGTAGTTCTATGCAAATTAGAAACTCCTTTCTAATTTCATTCACTCTGGCCAGAGATTCCTGAACTAGCATAAGTGGATCAGCCTTGAACATTCGCTTCCTTCACTGGAAGGGGTAGATCCTTTATTGATCATACACTATCTTCGTGTACAAATTCCTATACCCAGAAGAGCCCTAATAATTGTCCCTGGAGACTAAGAACTAAACCAAAGCATAGTTCAGTGTACACAAGATGACTATGATGACCTCAAGTCTAAGGATACTTGTACAACTATCACTATGTGAACAACTGCTGACACGTGAGTGAACTCCATCAGTTGTTCAGCTGTGCGAGTCATGTTCAGTGAACTTATTCTATAATAAGCACCTACATACTAGCTATAGTGTCACCACACAAATGTCTATGAGAACAGACATCCTTCATAATGAAGCAAGCATAGTATGTACCGATCTTTGCGGATTATTAATTACCAGTTAGTAATCCTATGACCAGGAACTATTTAAGTTTATAGTTATCATCTTTTTAGGTCTCACTATTATGATCTCATCATAATCCATAAAAAGCTTTACTCTAAACTATGGTATATCTTATTTAAACACTTAAATAGATAGAGCCCGTAATAAAAACAAAACAAGTCTTTTATTAATATCAATGAAATCAAAACAGATTACATAAAAGTTATTCCTAAATCCTCATACATGATTGGACTTAGGACATATTCCTTTCACTTTCTGGATGTATGTACCCTGGGTAAGACCTATCATTCTTCTAGATCTATCTATATAGATCTTCATACCGAGAATGTAGGATGCTTCTCCCAAGCGAAGTTCTTTGATAGCCATACTTTGACTGATTGTAGCATCGGTATATCATTTCCTATAAGAAGTATGTCATCCACATACAATACAAGAAATGTTACCGCGCTCCCACTAACCTTCTTGTAGACACATGGTTCATCTATGTTTTTGATAAAACCAAACTCTTTGATTTTCTCATTAAAATGGATGTTCCATCTACGAGAAGCTTGCCTTAAACCATATATGGGTCGCAGCAGCTTACACACTAGGTGTTCATTTCCCTTGGAAAGAAAACCCTCTGGATGTGTCATATACACTTCCTCCTCAAATTCCCCATGGAGGAAGGCCGTTTTCACGTCCATTTGCCAGATCTCATAGTCGTAGTAAGCAGCAATCGCAAGCAAAATCCGAATTAATTTTAACAGGGCTACAGGCAAAAAAGTTTCATCAAAGTCAATCCCTTGCCTTTGTTTGAATCCTTTTGCCACGAGCCTGGCCTTATAGGTCTCCACCTGGCCATCTGTTCCAATCTTTCTTTTGTATACCCACTTGCACCCAATAGGCTTAATACCTTCAGGCGCCTCAACCAGAGTCCATACTTGGTTGGTATACATAGATTCCATTTCGGATTTCAAGGAACTATGCCATTTCTCTGAGTCAACACTACTCATAGCCTCATTATAGGTCACAGGGTCGTCATCATCAATGATTGACAACTCATTGTCATTCTCAATGACAAGGCCATAATACCTCTCAGGTTGGCGAGACACTCTCCCTGTCATACGAATGGGCTGTTCCACAGAAAGTTGTTCAGTCTGAACAGGTGTTTCCACTTGATCCGTAGTAGTTTGTTCTTCTTGAACTTCATCAAGTTCAATTTTGCTCCCAGTGTTTCCACCAAGGATAAACTCCTTTTCCAAGAAGGTAGCATGTCTGGAGACAAACACTCGATGATCGGTATAAAAGTAATACCCCAAAGTCTCTTTAGGATATCCCACAAAATTACATTTTACGGATCGAGATTCCAGCTTATCTGGGTCAACTTTCTTGACATAAGCTGGACATCCCCAAATTTTAACAGGTTTAAGACTCAGTTTCCTTTCTTTCCATATCTCATATGGTGTTTGAGGAACAGATTTGGAAGGCACCTTATTCAGTAAATATGATGAGGTTTCCAATGCATAACCCCATAGGAATACTGGAAGATTCGCATAGCTCATCATGGACCGAACCATGTCTAACAAAGTTCGATTTCTCCTTTTAGATACCCCATTTAACTGTGGAGTATATGGAGGAGTCCACTGGGAGACTATACCATTTTCTTTGAGATAATCTAGAAACTCTCCATTCAAGTATTTACCACCTCGATCTGATCGAAGAGTTATAATACTGTGTTTGGTTTATTTCTCCACTTCATGTTTATATTCTTTGAACTTTTCAAAGGCTTCAGACTTGTGTTTCATCAAATACACATATTCGAATCTAGATCTATCATCTATGAAAGTAATGAAGTATGAAAATCCACCCATGGCTTGCATAGACATTGGTCCACATACATCTGTGTGTACCAATCCTAGCAAATCTGCAGCCCTCTCTCCATGTCCACTAAATGGAGATTTGGTCATTTTACCCAATAGACAAGATCACATGTAGGATATGATTCAAAATCAAAGGGGTCAAGTAACCCTTCCTTATGCAATGTCCGCAGTCTATTTTCACTAATATGACCTAGCCTACAGTGCCATAAATGGGTCAGATTTTCATCATCTCATTTTCTTTTATTAGTTTGTTCAATCTGAAGTAAATCATGCTCTACATCATATACATACAGACCATTATTTAAAATGCCACGTCCAAAAAGAATATTATCTCTAAGGATAGAACATTCATTATTCTTAATAATAAATAAAAAACCATCCACATCCAACATAGGAATAGAAACAATATTCCTCACAATAGAGGGAACGTAATAACTATTATTCAAAATAATAGTCTTGCCCCTAGGCATATGTAAACTAAATGATCCTACAGATATGGCCGCAACCCTTGCTCCATTGCCCATACGTAGAATCACCTCATCTTTTTCAAGAGTCCTACATCCCTTTAGTCCTTGCAACGAATTGCAAATATGAGAACCACAGGCAGTATCTAATACCCAAGTAGAAATTTGACCTAGTGACATATTAACTTCGATCATGAACATGCTTGAATCAGAAGCGGTAGTCTCACTACCTTTCTTCTCCAATTCTGCAAGGTAAACCTTGCAGTTCCTCTTCCAGTGCCCTAACTTGTTACAATGAAAACAAACAGCTAAATTAGGACCAGTCAACTTATGAGCATCTAGTATGCTCCGGAGTGATAGTGCAGAAGACATGGCGAATATAGTTAATCTGTAAATGATAAACACATAACAACACTTAGCAAATATTCAATTTCATTTCAAAACACTATATGAATCGGGTCTTTATTCATAAGTGTCTCCCACTAGTTTATCTAATTTTTTCAACCCCCTAAGTGAAAATTAAGCATTCATAATGCTAGTGGGAATAGGGATCCTACATTCCATCACACAACTTCGGCTGTGGCACGAAACATCATGTGATGTTCAATAGACAGACAACTATTGTCAATTACATCTTATGTTATTCCCTAATATAAGTTTAGCCTCTTGAATAATTGAGTCACCGCTGTGGCACGACAAACTCAATATTCTAAGTCAAGTCTAACCCAACATTTCGTACAATTGAATCAGTCTCCAACGGCCCACGGCTGTAGCACGTACCGACCTTTAGATTCTAATTCAATGTACATATCTCTATGTAATAGACAAGTATTTCTTATTTCGAAATCAAAGCCCTCGGCTGTAGCACGAAACGACAATGATTTAAAAATAAGAACCACTTTCACCATGTTGGAAGGTTATGACCGACACAAGCCCGTTGTGTCATTGGCCAATTACTACTTGATATTATTTAATTTTAGAGGGATTATATTACGTTACAATCATAATCATATTATAAAGAGATTCTTCCTTTTAAATTAAATATTTCAAATCAATAATCGATAATCAGATGATTCCCAGATCGGGTGGAGCATTGTCAAGAGGCGTCACTTAATAACCCTTTCTTACAGATAGAAATATGTTGTTGACAGAATCATCCTTTCTCTCAATATTGAAAATTCATATTCAATTACGTGTTTCATAAACACAGGAATCTCATGATCGTATTCATAATATTTATTGTTAAGGCAAGAAACGATTCCTATTCTAGATTTTCTAGAGCACGCCTTATATTGATTTAAGTTCACCTAAATATATCATCGCATGGTAAACATAGGCATATATCTCATATATAAAATTAAATAAACAAGTAAATGTAAAGTGCAATAAAGTAAATGTGTTTGGTTATGGCCCCATCCTATGTGATCTTTATCAAGCTCATGATAAAGATCAAGGTCAATCTAATATGGTGATGGAAATAAATACAACTACTTATTACATAAGTCTTCTTCTTTGTATCACCTCCATTGGATAGCCTTCTTGAGTCTTCAATTACATTACATGATTGAAAGTAAAACTAATCTAATGAACTTACAAGAATAACTTGAGTTACATTCGAGATTTATGATTACAAAGATTGACGACATGCAAGTCGTATTTAAAACCAAAACCAAAACCATTACACTATGGTCGAAAGGCCATAACCATCCACCATGCTCATACAACACATAAAAGCATGTTAAAACACATAATCTGATCTTAACATATCATATTATCCATGATCTAATCATAAAAAGAAAATATGACAAAAATCAGAAAAATCAGAATCAAATCAGAAAAACAAGAATCGCTGTTTACGGGCAGTACACGACGTCAAACGCCCTACAGACGAGTCGTTCATAGCTTTAGCTATCATAGTTTTGTTCAGACGCTCATTTACCTATGGAATAGGATATTCGTTTGCGTAAATCGGACACCAGACCCAGATTTTAGCAAATCTGCAGCAGCCAATTTTTTATCCGTATCTAATATGATTCTCATAATTAGAACAAACATAAATCATGTATATATCAGTATATATACAGATTATATAATCATCTTATGATTATACAACTCACATGAATATCATATATTCAAAACCATACATATATAAGCATATTATATCAACATCAAATCATGGTGAATCACGTACATGCTCATATATCGAAAATAGTTAAACACATAAACGAATTAAAAACTTTTCGCAAGTAGCTCTGATGCCATTGAAGGGTTTTTAGCACATATATGCAGCGAAAACATAAATTTAAATCTTAAAAAAATCGAAACCCTCCGCAGGATCCATGCGAAAAATAATATTTAATTTGTAGTTCAGTATGTTTACCTTAAGAAGCTTTACGTTAATGGAAAGATGGAGGTCTTTAATGGCGATCCAAAAATGATGAACGGAGATCCTTAGCAGCTGCTCCTCAAGTGTGAAGCACTCCACCAGTATCCACCAAGAAAACGATGTAATGAAGGAGGAGGAGATGGAGAGAATTAGGGTTTTGTAAATCTTTTTGGTTGAGGCAAAAATAGGGTTTATAATAGTATATTTATAGGCAAAATTTTTAGCTGAAAATTTTTCCATAAAATATTATTATTATTAACCCTTTATTATTCTCACTAATAATTAAAACACCTTTTAATTATTAATCCTTTTTCTAAACTCTTTAGAAATAATTCTCTCACTTGATTTAATTTCCAAAAATTAAATTCTTAATTAATAATATTAAGAATCTTTTCTTAATTAATTTATAATCAATTAAATCTCATTTAATCAATTATTAAATTTGCCAATTAATTATTTATTTCATAAATAAGTAATTATCGGCCATTATTAATTAATTCCTCCACAATTAAATTATTCTCTTTTATCGTGTGACCTTGTAGTTCAATATTAAGCCGGTAGTAGAAATAAATAATAATAAAACTATTTTATCATTATTTATATAAATTCTCTAATTCATTAAATATGATTAATTAATTAATCATATTTATTCTACATCGTGAGGGATACTTCTCAGCATATCACGACTATCCGGATAATACGAATTCATTGCTTAGAATACCAAGAACCAATTCAGTGAGTAGTTACCGTACAATCAATTCCTTCTACCCTGTAATGTCACTATTAAATACAAGGCATGGAACTTGTGTCAAGCCTATCTTATTTAATCACTTGCTTTCCCATTCACTATACTTAGTTCTATTTAATGTAAATTAGAAACTCCTTTCTAATTTCATTCACTCTGGCCAGAGATTCCTGAATTAGCATAAGTGGATCAACATTGAACATTCTCTTCCTTCACTGGAAGGGGTAGATCCTTTATTGATCGTACACTATCTTCGTGTACAAATTCCTATACCCAGTATAGCCCTTATAATTGTCCCTTGAGACTAAGAACTAAACCAAAGCATAGTTCAGTGTACACAAGATGACTATGATGACCTCAAATCTAAGGATACTTGTACAACTATCACTATGTGAACAACTGCTGACACGTGAGTGAACTCCATCAGTTGTTCAGCTGTGTGAGTCATGTTCAGTGAACTTATTCTATAATAGGCACCTACATACTAGCTATAGTGTCACCACACAAATGTCTATGAGAACAGACATCCTTCATAATGAAGCAAGCATAGTATGTACCGATCTTTGCGGATTATTAATTACCAGTTAGTAATCCTTGGACCAGGAACTATTTAAGTTTAGAGTTATCATCTTTTAGGTCTCATTATTATGATCTCATCACAATCCATAAAAAGCTTTACTCTAAACTGTGGTATATCTTTTTTAAACATTTAAATAGATAGAGCCCGCAATAAAAACAAAACAAGTCTTTTATTAATATCAATGAAATCAAAACAGATTACATAAAAATTATTCCTAAATCCTCATACATGATTGGACTTAGGACATATCTATTTCAATTATTCCCAATCATATCAGAGAATATAGCCATCATACATCTCTGAAAAGTTGCAGGTGCACCACATAAGCCAAACGAAACTCTGCGAAAAGCAAATGTGCCAAATGGACAAGTGAAGGTAGTCTTTTCTTGATCCTCTGGTGCAATACATATCTGATTATACCCCGAATAGCCATCCAGAAGACAATAATACTCATGACCGGCCAACCTGTCAAGCATCTGATCAATAAATGGAAGAGGGAAGTGATCCTTGCTTGTGGCCTTGTTCAAATTTCTGTAGTCCATGCATACCCTCCATCCTGTGACTGTTCAAGTGGAGAAGAGCTCATTTTTCTCATTTGCTACCACTATAATACCTCCTTTCTTAGGTACACATTACACGGGGCTCACCCAAGAACTGTCAGAAATAGGATATATGATTCCTGCCTCCAGCCACTTCAGAATTTCTTTCTTCACCACTTCTTTCATGATAGGATTAAGTCTTCTCTGTTGCTCAACGGTCGGCTTACTACCCTCCTCTAGCAAAATTTTATGAATGCAATACGAAGGGCTGATCCCTTTGATGTCTGCTATAGTCCATCCGATAGCTGATTTGAATTCTCTCAAGATCCTCAAGAGCTTGTCCTCCTCACTACCTGAAAGGTCAGATGCAATAATAACAGGTAAAGTAGATGCATCACCTAAAAAAGCATACCTCAAGTGTTCGGGCAATGGTTTAAGCTCCAAGGTAAGTGCTTCCTCAATAGATGGTTTGAGCTTTCCTTCAGCATTTTTGAGGTCAGAAGTACCAAGAGATTCAAATGGCATGTCTAGCTTTCGCCTCCAAGGAGAAGCATTTAGATATTATAGTTGCTCATTGAAATCCTCATCATCACTATCAAAGT